>NW_006203814.1:546690-569370 GCF_000334495.1 Tupaia belangeri chinensis | reverse complement strand
GGGGGGGAGAGGTTTCCGCTATAGGGCACGTGTGCTCACCAGACAGACAGAGACAGACAGAGAGACAGAAAGTGAAAAATCACCCCCCAGGTGGGATGGCCACGCCACAATCCCTTCTCCTCCATCTCCTCTCGGGATCTTGGGCACACACGCACACGCGCCGGGCGTGAGTTTTAAGCCACCAGGTCCAGGACTGGAACCGCACGGTCAACTACATGGGAGTCCAGCGACATAGCCCTTACGCTAACTGCTGGTCCCTGTAGCCCTTCACTTTCATAAGTGAAGTGATATGAACTCTTTCTTGAGTTCATGGGTCATTATTTGACATATATATCCTAAACTATCTAAATACATCCATAGAGCTATAGGAGCTATTATTTAGGGCAGAGGCAACAGAATGAAAAAATGTTATGGATAAATTGATACGAGTTGACCATAATTATCCAACCTAGATTTGAACCTGTAGAAAAAAAAATATTACTATGATTTTCTGGTGGTGGAAGGTCGTTATTAAAATATTTCCATAGAAATCTATTAAAAATATTAAATGTACAGGTTGATGTATTTTTATGAAGTAAACAGACCTATGTAATTTATGGTACTTATCTAGGGTATGTTTTTTGTATGGATAAAATTATTGTCCATTATTCTAGTGTAGTGTCTCACAATGTCTATCAAAAAATCCATTACCCATACTAAGAAGGAAAAATAAAAATTTCTGTCATCTGAGAAACATGCCTTATTCCTTCTTCCAGTCATTCCCAAACCCCAACCAAAGGGCATGCTGATTGGTACTATCACTGATTACTTTGCTTGCTATTGACCTGTATATGAAAGATACTCTTTCAGTGTATACCTTCTTTTGTTTAACATCATGTTTGTGAGATTCATCCATATCAGGGATGGGTAGTTGTGATTCACTCACTCTGGTATCCTTTATGTAAGTGTACTAGAATTTCTCTGTTTGACTCTTGATTGACTGTTGTTGTCATCCATAGTACTGCCACAAATGATTTTGCATATTTGTTTCTGTTGGACTTACTAAATTGAGGAGGGCAATTGTTTGGTCATAGAGTGTGTATGTGTTTAGCTGTAGAATGTATGGCCAGTTTCTCAATACAGTTGTAGCGATCTATGCTCCCAAAAGCAGTATGTGAGAGTTGTGGTTGCTTCATAGCCTTGCCAGGATCTGGTGGTGCCTATCTTTAATTTTAGCCATTTTTGTGCCTATGTAATGGTGTTACATTGTGATTTTAACTAGTTTTTCCCTGATAACTAATATAGTCAGGAGTCTTTATGTGTGTTTATTAGCCATTTAGATACCTTCTTTTGAAATGCCTTAAGTATTTTGCTCATTTTTCTATTGGATTGACTGTATCTTATCTTATTAATTTTGAAGGAATTTATGTGTGTGTGTGTTGTGTGTGTATGAGTTATATATTTATGTAGTATTTATGTAGTAAACATATTTTCTTTTTTGAAGAGGTTTTTGCTATAGGGCGTGTGTGCTTGCCAGACAGAGAGACAGAGACAGACAGAAAGTGAGAAATCACCCCTCAGTGGGGGTGACCACGCCACAATCCCTTCTCCTCCATTCTCCTCTCGGGATCTTGGGTACACACACACACACACGCCTGGTGTGAGTTTTAAGCCACCGGGTCTGGGACTAGAACTGCGGTCGACTACATGGGAGTCCAGCAACATAGCCATTATGCTAACTGCTGGTCCCTAGTAAACACATTTTCTAATGCCATAAATTAATTTTTTTTTTTTTAGTTTTTGCTTGCCAGAGAGAGACAGAGAAAGTAAGAGCCAAGAGAGCGAGAAAGTGAGAAATCACACCTCTACCCCCACCCCAGCCCCAGGGAGATTGCCATGCCACAATCCCTTCTCCTCTGTTCTCTTAGAATTTTGGGCACATACACACACAACACATATGCCCTGGTGTGTTTTTCAAGCCATCAGGTTTGAGACTCAAACTGCTAAGTTGGCCATGTGGGATCCAGTTGCCTTAACCACCACACACTACTGGCCCACATTCTACTCTCTTTATTTATTTCTTGATGAAAAAGTTTCTAGTCTTAAAATAGTTTAAGTTGTATTTATATACTTCTTCTATAAGTGAAAGATATCTCTAGGATTTTGATTTAGATTACTTTGGATCTATTTTCAGTTTAGGAAGAATTGACATTATAATAGTGTGTCTTCTGTTTCTTGAACATGGTATATCACACTCCATTTACTATTCTTTTAATAGTGTTTTTAGTTTTCTATATAGAGGCCTTACACACTTTTTGTTTTAAATTATTCTTAGGTAGTTGATGGTTTTTATGTTATTACAAATGGTAATTTTTTCAAATTTTGTAGTGCATTGGTTGTCTACTATTTCAATTGCATTCTAAAATCAGAGCAGATTAGACCTAATAGGTCCTCACTGGGCCAAAGGAAATAATTAGCAAGTGGAAGGTATTTTGAATATATATTCTTAGTGGCTTGGATGGGCAGATGAAAATGCATGTTCTGGGACTTAGTGAGATATTATATATGTTGTTGTTACTATTGACGATAGACAGTAGCTTCAAGAGAGACAGAGAGACAGAGACAGAGAGAGACACACATACACACACACACACACACACCCCACTAGAGGATTTGACCATGCTGATACCCTTCTCCCAGTTTCTGGCTTGTCAGGATCTTGGGCACACACAAGCATGCCTGGAGTGTTTTAGGTCAATGGGGCTGGGACTTACAGCATTGCTTAATAAGCTACTGACAACACCACAGAGATAGGCCTGGTCTGCTTTTCCATGTGCTAACAATTCTCAGCAATGTCAGTCTCCCCACCTTGGTACACCGTGCTATCCTTTTGCTTTAGACATTGATTTTTATCTTCAAGGTTCTGTCCTTTTTGTCCTCTGAAATAACTCTGTGTATGTTCCTAGCTCAGGCCCTCCTTGTCTTGTGATCGTTTCACTTTAGACTTTTCTTCTTCCAATTCATTCCACATGAAATATGAGATTAAATACGAACAACAAAAATGTTCTGAACATTTCATTCCTCAGTTCATAATTCTTTAATGGCTTTCTACTGTCAAGCAGGATAAAGTTCAAGATTCTTAGATTGGTGGTCAAGGCCTCAGTGGTCTGACCCAATCTGTCTTTTAATCACTCTTCTCTGTACGCAACCTATACAATAGCTGGAAGAAACCAAATACTCTATTTCATGTACATTCTTCACTTTTATGTCTTGGGTCACTCTTATCCTTTTCTTTATGCTTTCACTGTATCTTTGTCCACATTCTTATTCTTTTTTTTGAAGTTTTTTTTTTTTTTTTTCTTTTTTGCTATAGGGCACATGTGCTCACCAGAGAGGCAAAAAGTGAGAAATCACCTTCTGGTGGGGATGGTCATGCAGAAATCCCTTCTCTTCCATTCTTCTCTGAGGATTTTGGGCATGCATGCACACATACTCAGTGTGAATTTTGAGCTGCCAGGTCCAGGACTCAAACCATATGGGGTCGACTAGATGGGAGTCCAGTGAAGTAACCATTATGCCATTTGTTGGTCCCCATTCTTAATCTTTTTTAAATGATCAACTCAGTATTACCTCCTGCATAAATACTTATCCTCTTTAATATTCACTGAAAGAACTCTCTTCTGAATTCATCTAGCATTTTGTCTGGCCTTTTATTTTTTAATGGTATTTACTGTTTTCTATTTTATTTATTTCATATTTTTTCTTCTTACTTTTGCTCATAGGTCATACGTGTCAACTAGGCTGGCAACATTTGCTGTATATTAGATGGCTCTTGTTATTGGTACTCATAAGTTCCCCATGCTAGAGCTGAGTTTCATTTGTTTTACCCCCCAGTGCCTATCCCAGTGCTTTAGATGAACATGACATTAATGAACTATTTCTTAAAATGAAGGGAAGTTGTAATACTCAGTGACAATTTCTATCTGATTATTAAAAAATATTCTAATTCTTCTTTCCATTTATAATTCTCAAACAAAGGCCTGCCTCTAGCAAGAGGAAGAGAATCAGGGGGAACAAAAAAAGAAGCAAAACATTTAAGAAACACAAAAAATGGAAAATTATCTGTTGATGATAACATCTTTGACTGGACTAATATCTAGTGTATTCATGCTGGGAAAATTCATTTTGCATGCAGTAATTATATACAGTGATTGGAAGTATTAGAAAACTAAAATACTTTTAAAAAAGCAAGTCCTGCCCCTGATCATTACTCTCTGTTCAATTGTGTTTTGCCTCCCACCAAATCCACATGTTCTCAATATGTTTCAGAGGACTTAAATAGGAGTAAACCCCTCCCCCTCAATTTTCACTTCAAGGCTGTCATGATGTTTTCTTCTTTTCTGAACTCTCAGCTCATATTATTCATATTTCTAATTTTGGATATTAATCATTTACTTCTTTGTTACATGTTATATCATTTAACTAATGATTTTTCTTTTTTTTTTTTTTTTTGTCCCTAAGGTCTGGATATTTCTTCACCACAAAGTCTTTCATGACTGAGGGCCTCGTGTCAAGCTTTATTTTCTCTCCCACAGAATCTAGCACAAGGCTGTTTTTCTTTTGAATGAGCTGTTAGGTTGAAAACAGTATGTTCACCTAGAATTTTATACTAGATAGCTCCTTTCTTGTCGCAAACTAGAGTTAAATCTAAGTTTGGTAAAATTTATGTCAATTATTTCTTCTTAGTGCTATGGAATTAGTAATACTGAATATAGAGATATAGGAAATAGATTATTTGTTTAGCAAGAACTTTATATTTCTTGATAGGTGATTAAAGTTACAATTCCTATACTTGATATTAATACATTTTAAAAAGTTTATCTATTTCTTCCATGGGAAAGATAGAAAGACGGAGGGAAATAGAGATAGCCACCTTCAAGAAAACCCCCATAATATGATCCACTCAGCATTAGCCAGCGAGGATCAGGGCGTGTGCATGCCTGAAATGCCCAGGCAGGTCCCAGGACACACACCCAGGGCCTTTTTCATGTGACTCCAGTTGTATTTTCTCACCTGGCCTTGAAATTAATATTTTTAATTTAGAAAAATAATGAAGATGTACAATTTAATTTGAACTTTATTTACATTATTTTAAAATTTATTACTAAACATAAAAACTAGTAAAAATCGGGGCTAGTACTGTGGAAGGCTGCATATTAGATCTTGCACATGAACAATCGTTTGTCCATTTGGTTCCCTTACCCTAACATGGCTGTCTGCTTCTGTAAACCTGCTTGCTCCTCCCATGAGAAAATAGCTTGTGCTAGCCATATGGAAAACCATATCCAGGGGATCAGCAGTTAGCGTAACGGCTATGTTGCTGGACTCCCATGTAGTCGACTGCGGTTCGTGTCCTGGACCCGGTGGCTTAAAACTCACACCGGGTTCTTGTGCGTGCGTGCCCAAGATCCTGAGAGGAGAACGGAGGAGAAGGGAATGCGGCGTGGCCATCCCCCCTGGGGGGTGATTTCTCGCTTTCTGTCTCTATGACTCTCTCTGTCTGTCTGGTGAGCTTACGCGCCCTATAGCAAAAAACTCTCCAAAGAAAAAGAAAAGAAAACTATATCCGGGACAACAGGTATAGAAATGCTACTGTCTTTGCTAACTAGCCCGAAACCCTTTTGTTTAGCAGTGTAACTGCCTGCATGGAAGCCCCACTCCCCTCAGAAATAATTAACCTGCTTGATTCAGTTTCTGTAACTGCTTGCATAGAAACCCCTGGTAACTGACCCCCTATAAAAGGACCACTCAAACTTTAGTCGGGGCTGCAGTTCTGACTCTTAGCCCCCAAGCCTCAGGCTGTAGACGCTGGCCAGCTAATAAAGACCCCCTTTAAACTTAATCTGGCTTTGGTGGTCGTTCATTCGGTGGCACTCTACCACAGTAGGTGGTGTGGTAGTTCAGGGTGCTGGATTGCCACATGGCCAGTCATGGTTCCAAACCTGGTGGTTTGCTTTCTAGCTTTCCCTTTCTCTTTGTCTCTGGTCAAATTAAAACAATAATACTAATTATACTAACAAATTGAATTAAATAAATAAATAAATCTTAAAAATAAAAACACTAGTAAAAATTATAATAGACAATTACAGCAATAAGTGACTTTTACTAGCCTCTTCAAATATTACTTTATGGATATAGGTGAGATGTGGATGAGTAGAAATATAAAGAACTCCCTGTGTTCTACAAGCAGGACAAAGAAGTACGGGACATAGAGAAAGTGCTATCACCTGTGATGATTAGGAATGGTTCCAAAGGTTTGACCTCTGTGTTTTGACATTAAGTAAAAATTGTAGGAGAATAAGAATTGCTGAGATATTAGTGAGAGCATGTCACAAAGGCATATTCAGGTTTAAGGTTGTTAAAAACAGAAGTTTGGGTTGGACTTGCAGAGGGAGATGAGGCTGAAAAGTATGAATGGTTCCTAATGCAAAAGCATTTAAGTGCCAAGTTGAGGATTCTGAATTTGAGTAAGTCCTGGTGAGCCTTTCAGGATGTCTGGATTAAGGGAATGATGAAACACCATGACAAAATGGGATTTTATGTCTTTAGGAAGATGTAACTGAAAGAGTGAAACTTCTATTTAGAGAGTTGCTCTACTTAGAACAATACAACAGTTCCTAAATCCTCCTAACTATCCATTGGTACACTCCTTCAAATTCGGCATGTATTTATTACCTTCCAAGGTTGCTATCAGATTGTCAGCTCAGCAAGGACTTTCAGCAGGGGCCTGGGTTCCTTTCCACATGAAATGTACTAACTTCTTTACAGTATGCTAGCTTGGTTTCAAGGGTGATATCCCACGATACATAAGAGGAAGCTGTATCTTAAAACCTGGACCCCCAAATTCACAGGTTTCACTTCTGTTATGTTGTACAAGTGAAGCAGCCATAGAGCCGATCTAGATTTAAGAGGACTCTACATAGGAATCTGAAGCCACCTTTAATCTACCACAAAGATAAGATTATCTAGCAATTACACAATATTTCGAAAGCTTCTTTATTCTTTACCAGGTCACATTCTTCCAGGGAAGCCAAATGGCACTTGCATGGTGATATAACAACTAGGTACAGATATTCTATGTCAGCATTAACATATGCTTTAAATCACTGGAGGCAAAGATCTACTTTGGAGTAAACGCTTCGAGATAATTTTGGTACTAAATTTACTTGCTAGATAATATACTACTAAATCTTGAACTATCTCATTAATTTTAAAAATGTGATGTCAGGGCTAGGCTAGCACGTGGTGTGGTGGTTTTGGCGCTGGACTCCCACATGGCTGAAAATTCAGTTGGAGTTCTGGACCCCGTGGCTTGAAACGCATGCTGTGCACGGGTGTAGGTGTGCCCAAAATACCAAGAAGAGGATGAAGGAGAAAGGACTGTAGTGTGGCTGTCCCCCATGAAGAGGTTATTTTTCACTTTCTGTCTCTCTTGTGAGTGCACATGCTCTATAGTAAAATCTCTCAAAAAAAAAAAAAAAAGAAAGAAAAAGAAAGAAAAGTGATGTCTTGCATTATGACTAAACGTGGTAACTGGATCATAAACTAATTAGCTATATTATCAAGTAAGCAGACTGCTTATAACACTGTTTAAATGTTACTGCTACTATGTTGGAGTTACTTTAATAATGCAGTCTCCTCTTCTTTTTTTGGGGGGGGGGCACGTGCACTCACTGAGAGAGACAGAGTGATGGTGAGAAGGAAGTAAAAAGTCACCTCCTCGCCACTGGGGGAATGGCCATGCTGCAATTCCTTCTCCTCTATTCTCCTCTAGGGATTTTGAGCATACATGCACATACGGCCAGTGTGATTTTCTAGTCGCCAGGTCCGGGATTTGATCCATACTTGGTCATGTGGGAGTCCAGTGTTTTAGACACTACACCACCTTTTGGCCCCTCTCTTTCTTCTTAAACACTGTACCTTAAACAAATTATTGTACTGACTCTATATTTCTTTTATGTTTGAAATCCATACAGTATATTTGTCTTTTTAAGTTCAAGTATCGTAACTTTTCACATTTTTTTGTTGTAGGATTTTGATTTCACGTTTATTTTGTTATATTGGATTATAACGAAAGGCTATAAAATCCTGAAAAGATTCAATTCAAAAGAATAATCCAGCACTATAAAAAAGTAGTTACTGAGTAAACATTTTCTGATTGAAGACAAAATACTATTTCCTAAAGTGAAAGTAATCTACTGAGAATGAAACACCGTATACAACAAATTGAATTTTTAAAATAAGTACTATTTCAGTTAAGTGTTTTCTTTGAAATAAAAGAATATTATTTTTAAAAATCCAGACATGTGTTACAAAGCTGATTCAACATTTTTTAACTAAACTATTCAAATTCACAAGCCAGTAAGCCGACAAGCTAAGATTGTATGTTTTAGGAGGAAATGCTTGGAGGTAACCATTTCAAAAGTATGCGCTTAGAACTGCATTAGAAATAATGTAAGTTACTCAACATACGGTGTGCTGTTTTTAAAAATGAGTTATTAATGGTCAACTCTAAAAGTAAGATTTATCATTATTTTCTAAAGCATAATCTTAAAAAAAAATAGTTGGTCATTCTAAACCTTAAAGATATTTTCTTAGCTAATGTCTTATTACTATTAGTCAACATCATAAAAATATCATTCTTTCATTTAATTCTGTGATGCCTGTGGGATGCAGTTGCAAGAAAGTAAGGACAACCTTATATAAAAAGTGATCTCATTTACTCCAAATACAACTGAGAAAAAGATGAGAAGACGTTACCAGTCTATGTCTTTTTTCAAGACATACCTGATCTTTAAAAAAAAAAAAAGAAGAGGAAAGAGAAACAACCCTAGAACATTCTGTCAGGGGTGCGATTAATGTTATACTAATTATAGTGATGTGACAAAAAAGATGAAGAGTGAAAATTTAACAGAAGAATCAAAAAGCATCCCATTGTTGAACTGAAGAAATTCAAAGGTAGGCTAGAAAGGAAATGAATACTGACTTACATTGCTGTAATTCAAATTTGAATTTGAATGTGAAACTTCTTTTTTTTTACATCTTTTTTTTTTTGGAGAGGTTTTTGCTATAGGGCGTATGTGCTCACCACACAGACAGAGAGACAGAAAGCGAGAAATCACCCCCCGGGGGGATGGCCACACCGCAATCCCTTCTCCTCCATTCTCCTCTCGGGATCTTGGACACGCACGCACACGCGCCCAGCGTGAGTTTTAAGCCATCGGGTCCGGGACTCGAACCGCGGTTGACTATGTGGGAGTCCAGCGACATAGCCATTACGCTAACTGCTGGTCCCAATGTGAAACTTCTTTCATCCAAAGGTGTTTCTTAAAAAAAAGAGAGAGAGAGAGAGAGAGATTTTTGCTATAGGAACGTGTGCTTGCCATAGAGACAAACAGAGGCAGAGAGACAGAAAGCCAGATGTGGCAATCCCTTCTCCTCTATTCTCCTTTCAGGATTTTGGGCATGCATGCACATGTGCCCGGTGTGAGTTTCAAGCTGCCGGGTCAGGTACCCAAAACACAGTTGAGTATAGTGGGAGTCCAGCAATGTAACCATTACATCATCCGCTGGTCCCCAAAGACGCTTTTGATAGCTTAAATGAACAACATTCTTGAAGAGTTAATTTCTTTATTACCTGGGCTCTTAGTGCACCTCTCCATAAGCCACCTCTCATTTTTTAAATCTATTTACAGATTGCGGCATGGACAGAAATAAGCCACACTCATGCTAACCTCAAATGTGTGAAGAGTCTCTAGGATGAATGCTGGTTTGGGGACATTACAAAGAGCAGACCTTGGCTATGTGTATCTGGATGGCTCATGGGTCAAGGACAAGGAATAAACACTAGGCTTCTGAATCTCGGCTTTAAAGGTAAGGATATGGGATTCAAGCCTGAAATGGGTAATCCATAAATACTTCATATAGTCCCAGAGAAGATGGGGCAAATAGGGAAGCAGATAGGAAAATAAAGTTAAATTTAGTTATTATTTAGTTATTTGTAAGGTTTCATAGTAACTTAAAAAGAATCTGGGCTCGGAATTTTTGGTACTAGTTTTGAGAATTCACAAGTAAATGAAACACTTTCATTAACCAAGTTTTGAATTAACCATTTCCACTATACTAAGGATAAAATGACTGACTTCATGGGTACGTGACATGAGGAGTATCACAGGGCCCTGCCTTTAGTTTTTTTTTTTGGAGAGGTTTTTGCTATAGGGCGTATGTGCTCACCACACAGACAGAGAGACAGAAAGCGAGAAATCACCCCCCGGGGGGATGGCCACACCGCAATCCCTTCTCCTCCATTCTCCTCTCGGGATCTTGGACACGCACGCACACGCGCCCAGCGTGAGTTTTAAGCCATCGGGTCCGGGACTCGAACCGCGGTTGACTATGTGGGAGTCCAGCGACATAGCCATTACGCTAACTGCTGGTCCCAATGTGAAACTTCTTTCATCCAAAGTCGTTTCTTAAAAAAAAGAGAGAGAGAGAGAGAGAGATTTTTGCTATAGGAACGTGTGCTTGCCATAGAGACAAACAGAGGCAGAGAGACAGAAAGCCAGATGTGGCAATCCCTTCTCCTCTATTCTCCTTTCAGGATTTTGGGCATGCATGCACATGTGCCCGGTGTGAGTTTCAAGCTGCCGGGTCAGGTACCCAAAACACAGTTGAGTATAGTGGGAGTCCAGCAATGTAACCATTACATCATCCGCTGGTCCCCAAAGATGCTTTTGATAGCTTAAATGAACAACATTCTTGAAGAGTTAATTTCTTTATTACCTGGGCTCTTAGTGCACCTCTCCATAAGCCACCTCTCATTTTTTAAATCTATTTACAGATTGCGGCATGGACAGAAATAAGCCACACTCATGCTAACCTCAAATGTGTGAAGAGTCTCTAGGATGAATGCTGGTTTGGGGACATTACAAAGAGCAGACCTTGGCTATGTGTATCTGGATGGCTCATGGGTCAAGGACAAGGAATAAACACTAGGCTTCTGAATCTCGGCTTTAAAGGTAAGGATATGGGATTCAAGCCTGAAATGGGTAATCCATAAATACTTCATATAGTCCCAGAGAAGATGGGGCAAATAGGGAAGCAGATAGGAAAATAAAGTTAAATTTAGTTATTATTTAGTTATTTGTAAGGTTTCATAGTAACTTAAAAAGAATCTGGGCTCGGAATTTTTGGTACTAGTTTTGAGAATTCACAAGTAAATGAAACACTTTCATTAACCAAGTTTTGAATTAACCATTTCCACTATACTAAGGATAAAATGACTGACTTCATGGGTACGTGACATGAGGAGTATCACAGGGCCCTGCCTTTAGAATGGCTCCAAGTTTGACAGAACACACTGCTGCAATTCTTGAAATTCTCCATCTTGAATTTTTTGGGCCAGTGGGTGGCATGGTGTTTAAGGCAGGGGACTCCTACATGGCTGACTGTGTTTCGAGCCCTGGACCCGGTGACTTCACCCTCACACAGGGTACGTGTGCATGCATGCCCAAAATCCTAGGTGGTGAATGGAGAAGGGATTGCGACATAGCCATCCCTCCTGGGGGGTGATTTCTCGCTTTCTGTCTCTCTAGCGCTATTTTTTAAACAAGAGGCCCTGTGTTTATATTTTGCATCATAGATTATATCTTATGATTACCATGTGGCAGACCTGAATCTTTAGGACTTGGTTAAATCCTATATAATATCAATGACGGGAAAGAATAAAATAAATATTAAGAAAAAACCAGCATGTTATGTAGGTTAAGCCAAATATACTTTTTTAAACACCTCACTTTTCTGATGTCTGACCTTTCCAAAGTAATTTTCTTGTGTTCCCTTTCTACTAAATTTGGATAGGAAAGCACCTGATGTAAGCAGATTTTAACTCCTCTTGGGCATGCAAATTTTATTTATTAATCTTTTTAAAAATTTTGCCAGAGGGTGCATACATTTGCCAGTAAGAGATTAGGGTGTTAGGGAGAAAGCACTCCTCATTGGGCATGGTCATGCCTCAATCTCATCTCCACCATTCCTCCCTCCTTTTGGGACTGTGGGCACACACACGAGTGCACCTAGTGTGTTTCTCAAGCTGCTGGGTCCAGAATTCAAACCATGCCATCGGTCATGTGGGATCCAGCTGCTATACAACCATGTTACCAGCTGATATGGCATGTGAATTTTAAAGGTAACAGATGGATAAACCTGATGAAGAAATCTAAAAGGAGTGAATTGTTAATGGTGGAAAAATTTTAGTAATGGATTGTTTTCTATAATGCCTTTCCTTTTCATCACAGTATGCACTTGACTTACTTTTAAAGCCTGACCTAAGAATTATTGTAAAAAGACATTTGCCTTGCTCTTTCTCCATACTTTGATTTTATTTCTCAGAGCAAAGGAAAGTTCCTCCTCTCCTACTTCCCCACAACAGTTTTCTTTACCAAATTTTCCCTCACGTTCTTTACTAACTCTGTGTGAAAAAGGGAGTGGCAAGAAAATGTCTCCTCAGTTGAATGCCAATTGAAACTGCCTGTTGGCCCTGGTCGATTTTTGCCTTAGTCACTGGCCACAATTTCCAAGACAATTTCCCTTTATGCTCTTTACACCACCCCCAAATCTCTCCTCTCTTAGAATTATGAATCTCAACACCGCTGAATCATGCAGGTCTGATTTAGCCTGCAAAAATGTCAGTCAAAGCAAGCAAAATGTACTCTTTGGCCTTGAGTGCTCTAAGCTGCTATGAATCACAGGTTTAGTTTTTGCCAAATGAAAAGCAATTTCACTTGCAAAAAAAATTCTGTGGGGGATACTTCTGGCTTTTAGCTCCTAGAAAAACTGTACTGTACTATAATTGTCCAGGGAAAGGAGATTTCATTTATATTTACACACACACATACACACACACACACACACACACACACGTATGTATCTGTATAAATAAATATATGTATAAATATAAATACATATATTTATTCAATCTTCTATGGAACCCGGAAAAAAAAAAGTCAGCATTTACTGCAGTTGCTTTCAATTAAAATCTTTTCATTTCTGAGCTTCATGTAACAGGTATTAACCATTAGACTAATAAATTGCTTCTTCAAATGGACCATGTCAAGGAGTTAGATACCTAATAAGGTTCACATTTTTGTAAGGGAGCAATTCAGTGAGACTTGGTAAGAGTGAATTTTGTAATTAGCTGCCAAAATATTGAGCAACGTGATATTTTCTCTAACTTACAAGCGCTCAGCAAAGTATAAAAGTGCCACTGTGAATATTGCAATAAATAATTTCAGAATTTCCATTCTCGAGAAAGAAGAATTTTATGAAAATGGTTAACCTTCTTTTTCACCTTGGAATCCAATTCCATAGACTGTAAGCTTTGTTCTGTTAGTACAGTACTTCATCTCCAGCCACAGAATACCTATAATGGTCAGAGGAGCTTTCATTTCTTAGGAAGACTGTCTATCTTGACTTTTAAAGTGCAACTTAAGACACTGTTCAATATGTTCAGTCCACACTAGCCTTCAGCTAATCCAGGACTGCTCTAAACAATGGTTATCTAGTACAGTGGCAGCCCCATTAAGCTGTCTGAAACATCTCATCTCATTTTTTTTCCCCCAAGATTGTTCTTGTTATGAACAATTTCTGTGGGGTAGAAAAAATTGTGAAGGAGTAAGCATTTCAGATAACATTTCAGATTAGGCTATTATAGTAAAATTGAGCATCCCAATCAAGTCATTGAGCTTCTAAACTGATTTAGTACATCTATGATCTTTTATGTTTTTAACTATTTGGAAGAGACCAGAAAACTGTAACTGATTTCTCTCCCAGAGTATTCTCAAGGAAGGAAAGCATATAAAAGACCAAAGCTGGAATATTACATTTACTTTCTGCTGAAAACATAATAAAACGGGCATTTTCTAAAAATGCTGACAGATATGATCTAACAAGATTAAGAGGCAGATAAGAAGAATCCTGTGAATACTTAGGGATAACCTTAGGAGAGTTATTTAACCCTGGTTGCTCTGATATTTCCTAGCCTGTAAAATGGGAATAATGTTTCTTATCACAATGCTGGGGTAACATAATACCAGTAAGTACTTTCTGTTAGTAACTGTATAACTTATATAACTAATTTGTATAAGCTCTGGTTTCACAAAAAGTTGACACATTTACTTGTATAAAGTTGAATTGTTGTATACTTTAGATGAAACATTTTTAACACACATTTATTTTAAGTATATGTGTGTGTGTGTGTGTGCACTTTCAAAGGCAATGATACACATTTTACAAGTACCTGATTTGCAAGTCAAAGATATTTTTCTGAATTTCTTTGCATAATATTTTTTATATTTTATACCTACTGAACATGTAGGTACATATGATGAGAAAAATCCACCAATAAATTATTTTAAAGACCAAATTAGTACTGTAAATGACAAGGTATTTTCAGTGTTTTTTTTTTTTAAGGTTTTATTCAAACGTACCAACTGATGTCCCCAGAAATACCTCAAAGTATTTTCTTCTCAGTTTTGATGTTAACCATTTTAAATATGAACATATTTTCTGTGGACTACAGCTTATTCGTGTAATACCAGAGTTTGTTTTATTGATTTCAAATATGTAATTTTCTCAGCCTCGATTATTGCAATGTGTGAGAAATAGACATTTAATTTATAATTTGTCGGGTGATCTATGAATCAATATGCTTTTGACACACTCTGACTTGAAGAGGACTGATATCTATTGTGAATGAGTTTAATCAGTTAACTTTCTCACTGATCTGTTAAAACTATTTTCCTTTCTTTTGAAAAAAGCTTAGAAAATATCGAGTATACAAACTTAGACAATTCTATATCATTGATTACATTTCTGCTGAGTTTTACTGAAGTTAACTATAATTTTCATTGCTTAATATGCCATTTTTACTTGTAGCATCATGTTGAAATTGAATCTACAACATGGAATTTATGAGACTTAGGCTTTAACACAGAAATGTAACATACATATGGCTTTCGATATGTTCACTAAATGGCATAAATACTTGCATTTCCTTGTAAAGGCTCTCCCTTGAATTTTTTTAATTAAAAAACGAAACCTTTGGGGACCAGCAGTTGGTGTCATGGCTATGTTGCTGGACTCCCAGGTAGTCAACCACAGTTCGAGTCCCGGACCGGGTGGCTTAAACTCACGCCGGGTCTGTGTGCGTGTGTGCCCATGATCCCAAGAAGACAATGAAGGAGAAGGGATTGTGGTGTGGCCATCCCCCCTTGGGGATGATTTCTCACTTTCTGTCTCTCTCTCTCTGTCTTTCTGGCGTGTGTAAGTGCCCTATAGCAAAAACTTCTCCAAAGAAATAAAATAATGATAATAATAATAAATAAAAACAAAAACAAAAATGAAAAAAAACCCTTTGGTATAGTACAACTTAGGTCCAGGTTTTGTGGAGCCTGAAACATCAGGAGTTTTTGAGGCTTTTTTGAAGAGGACTAATTTATAATTTAGAATACAATATGAAGTACCATTTGGGAAGAAACCCATGAAAGGAGGAGCCTTTTTAGGCTTAAACTTCTAACTTCAAAGTCAATATGCTCCTGCACAGTAGCTTCACTCTTTCATATCCAAAGATCCATGCAAAGAAATCTCGAACCTACGACTATGTTTGGCAGTTAAATTAACCGTAATGGCAGCTTACTGTCACGCTACTGAATGCTGTTATATATAACACAGACCCACCCTATGAGGTTTTTGTTATTTATCTATAGTTCATTGACAAGGAAACTCAGTTAAGAGAAGTAGTTTGGCCCACATCAGACAACCACTAGATAATACATCTGGAATATAAAAACTCTGAAGTCAGTAATATTTTCTCCCTACAGCATCATTTCAAAAGAGCATGATCCATTGCTATAATGTACTGAGTATTAACTATTTGCATGGTCCTATGGTAAATATGTTTAATCCTCCCAACAATATGTTGAAGCCAACATCAACATATTCCTGTTACTTATGAGATGAGAATCAAATGCATCGTTGTTTGACTTCCTAAGTCATAATTTGCAAAATTGCTAAAGCACCTTCATTTAACTCTGAAGTCACAGTATTATTGACATCTATATACATTTCAGCTGTAAATAGTTTGAGAAATGAAAACAAGCACTGTTTAGCAAAGCTGTTTCTTTCGGTTTGACTAACTTATGGTATCAACCTGCATGACTAACACATTTCAGAGAAACCTGTGCAAGTTTTAGTTTCAGTGTAGGAAGGGATGGCCTCCATATACCACTTTATCATTTTAAACTGATAAAAAAAATAAAAAAGGCAGTATAGGGACCAGCAGATGGTGTAATAGCTATGTCGTTGGACTCCCATGTAGCCGATCACAGTTCGAGTCTCGAACCCGGTGCCTTAATTGGATGCCAGGCACATGTGCATGCGTGCCTAAGATCCTGAGAGGAGAATGGAGGAGAGGGGATTGCAGCGTGACCATCCCCCCCGGCGGTGATTTCTTGCTTTCTGTCTCTCTCTGTCTGTCTTTCTGGCAAGTGCACGTGCTCTATAGCAAAAACCTCTCAAAAAACAAAACCAAAAACAAAACAGGCAATACAAATGTCCATGGAAGAACAAAAGACTTTTCATTTATTTGCTCTGGAAAATTTATTACTTCCTTTGTTATTATTTCATCCAATTTAGTAGAGACTAGTTAGACAATCATTAACTAATACATGCTGTTTTCATATATCGGTATCTTTTACTTAAAATACATTTACAATTTTTTTCATTAGTAAGAAAGAGTAAAGATGGAAAAGGACTCATTTAACCATATGAACTTAATAATGAAGGAGATTTATCTAACAACTGTCATCTGTGGAGAACAAAGTATTTTATGTTTCTTGCTAGCTCTCATAAGAGCACAATAAATATAATGAGTCTAAATTTAATAGAATATATAATTCACAGGATAAAAATTAAATGGAATAGTCATAAATTATAAAAAGTAAATAAGCTAAATTAACAAATAAAAGTGTTTCTTTAAAGTGGAGCCAAATGGAAAAAATAGTCACTTGACAATGTCGGGTCAGAGAACAGGTATACACACTTAGAATGTTCACGGCTTAGAGTTGTACTGATGAGAAAAAGTGTAATGGTGCATATTCTCTTTTAACCAAGAGGACGATAAGTGGAAAGATGAATGAAAAATGGCACACTCATTTGCTCCTTGAAATAAGAAATATAATTTGACTTAAAAGACACAGAAAATAGTTATTTGATAAGGTCTTGAGAGCCTGTGATAGCCTGTCTTCTTAATTCCAATAGAAATATAAGTAAGTAAATTTTCCAAGTCATCGACTAGCAAATCCTAAAGCAGTAAAGAAAAACCGGTTTCTGAGCCAACAGGTGGTGTGTACTGGTTAAGGCATCTGGATCCCACGTGGCCAACTCCATGGTAGGAGCCCAGACCCAGTGGCCCAAAAAACACACAGGATATGTGTGTGTGTGTGAGCCCAAAATTCCAAGAGGAGAATGGAGGAGGGAAGGGACTGTGGTGTGGCCATCCTCCCCGGTGTGTGTGGAGGGGTGATTTCTTTCCCTCTCTCTCTGTTGTCTGTCTCTTTCCAATGAGGACATGTGCCTTATGACAAATAAATAAATAAATAAATAAATAAATAAATAAATAAATAAAATAAAAGGGATTCCCAACATCTCCAAAGCAGAGAGACTATATAACATTAATAGTAGTAAAAATGCCCACTATTGGACCAGCCTCTCTCTCTCTCAGTCTCTCTCTCTGTGGTGAGCATATACATCCTTTGAAAAAAAAAAAAGGTCACTCTTTAGCTATGATAGATGATTTTGCTGTATTAGTTCTACTTCTCAGAACACAGCTACATAAATATATATTGCTATCACAATTTTACTTATGATAATACATGAAGCTAAAAGAAATCTGTTAATTTATATAAAATCGAGGAGCCACAAATGGAAAGAAGTAGGACACAAATCAAAAGCTTTTTAGAAAATGATTTAAAAAATATTTTTATATTTAAACTACCAGTTTAATTCTTCAACATTCGTAACACCAAGAAACTTACATATCCTTGGTTAGAAAGAGAAAAATGAAGTACTTAAAAGAGCCATGAGAATGCCTACAAGGCTCAGTTGGAGAAATATGATAAAGCTCCATCCAGAATTAGAATCTCCAATAACGATCCTGGGATTATATTAAGATTACAAATAAAGCCTTCTTCAGAAGAATCTGATGTGCAGCCAGGATTCAGATCCATAGTGGTATATTAGATAAAACTGGCCAAGAGCAAAAAGAGTTAAGTGATAAAGAGGTCAGAGTAAGCTGAAATACCACGGAGAACACGGAATAATGGAGATGATATAGACCTGGAAAGATGGTGTCGGTTGAAAGGAAAAGGAACAGAAACAGAAATTGCTAGGGGAGGGAGTATCACAAACAAAAGCATAGTTCCAAGTCTGACAAGGATGCCAAGACAGGAAAAGTAGTTAGGAGAATTAATTGGTGGGAGTAGGAAGGAGCACTAGTGAATAATTTGAATTTACACAGTATACACAGAGGACTTTCCGTTTACATTCACAGGGAGAAGAACTGAAGAAAAGGGTTCTCTACTGAGTCTGATCATGTTATGCAGAATCCATGAGCAGGAAGATGACTGCCAAGTTCCTACCTTCAAGACTAAATTAATACTGGCATTGACAAAAATGGGGCTGTTGGGAAGAAAAGGCAGTTTAGGAGAAGATAATAGTGCTTACTTAATGTACTTTGAATGAATGAATGATGCGTCTATCTGGGACCTGCTCAGCTTTGAGGACAATTGTACTGTAGTGATTTAAGGCTATAGAGTTGAAGATATTTTAAAGGTATAAAATATGTGTGTTTAATAAATAAATGGCTAAGAACAGTTTGAGGTGATTGCAGAAGTGCTGAGAGGAGATAAACTCTGGGGATACTATGAGTCATGAGAGAAAACAGTGGGTCATAAAACCTTCATAATAATTATCATAAGCCCTTGCAATTATGAAAGACTTTGCAGCCTAAAATATAAATAACTCTCACAATGGCTGAGTGATGTAGAGAAAGAAAATGCTATTATCCACAATTTTCAGATGGGTAAATTGCAGCTCAGAGTTTATGTGACTTCCCCAAGGTAACACAACTGCTAATTAGGAGAGCCTGCACTCAAGCCCAAGTCTTTTCACTCCAAATTTTGTTCATTAATCAAGGCCAATTTATATAATTTTAGAGAAGATTCAGCCCACAAATACATAATAGCATGAAGATATGAAAGGATTTATAAAATAGAAATTTTAACAAAGAAAAATATAAGCACAAAGAACAGTTTTTTTGTGGTTAATTGAGGATTTCATATCTTTATCCCTTTATCTCCACAACAGAAAACTAAACTAAATCTCATCATTACAGTGTACAGGTCTGGGGATCTGTTATAGTAACGTTCTAAGAAATGTGAATTTACATGTAAATTAATACCATGACATACTATGTTTTATCATCAGGTTTCAAACAGCAAATTTTTTGCTAAAATATGATATTGGCAAGATTGTGGAGAAAGAGTCATTATTGTAATTGCTGGTAGTAGGCTAAGGTTGATTAAGATCCATAGCAGTGCTTCTTAAAAAAAACACTTTAGTAATGTCTGGAGACATTTTTTGGTTGTCATAAATGGAGGATGTTAGTAGCATCTAGTGGTCTGTTTAGCACAGGGATGCTGCTAAACAGCCTACAATGTATAGCTCACCAAAACGAAGATTTATCAGGCCCCAAATGTCTATAGTGTAAACTTCTATAAAGATCAATTTGGCAATATATGTCAAAATTACAAATGCTTATCCCCCTTAAACTAGCAATTCCACTTCTACTATTTTTTCCCTAGATATAGTTACACATATGCAAAATTCATTCATTCAACAAATATTTATTAAACATTTACTCTATGAGTTAGGGTTATAAAAGGGAACAAACACAAAGGAAAATCTCCTTTTTTTGGAGTTAATATACTAGTGGATTATTGGAAAAGTCTTGATGTATTTTTGCATAGAAAAATGTAGAAGAAATATGTCATGACTTTTCTGATAACTTAATAGTATTAGTATTAGGAATAGGAGTGGATATTAAGAAATAAGGAAATGAATAAGGAAAATACATAATATATTAGATTATTTAGAGAGAAGGAAGAAATGGAATGCTAATACAGAGATTTGGAGAATGATATACAGGGAACACCATGCATCATTAAAAAATAAAGCAATAACCTACACAAAATTATCTTAGAATGGACCACCGAGTTCAACATAAAGTACAAAACTATACAACTCCTAGAACATAAGATGGGAAAACCTAGATGATCTTAGGTATGGTAATAATATTTAGATACAGATCAAAGGCATAATCAGTGAAAGAAATAGCTGATAAACTAGACTTTATTAAAATGAAAAACATCTGTTCTACAAAGATAACATCAAGAGAATGAGAAGACAAGACAAAAACTGGGAGAAAATATTTGCAGAAGACATCTGGTAAAATATTTGTTTTCCAAAGCATAAAAAATACTCTTTAAAACTTAGAAATTAAAAAAAAAAAAGTCCCAGGACCAGCAGATGGCATAATGGTTATGCTGCTGGACTCCCACGTACTTTACCATGGTTTGAGTCCTGGAACTAGCAGCTTAAAACTCACTCTGGGTGTGTGCATGTGTGTGCCCAAAATCCTGAGAGAAGAATGGATGAGAAAGGATTGTGGCATGGCCATCCCTCCTGGGGGGGAGGGTAAATTTTCTCTTTCTGTTTCTGTCTCTCTCTGTCTCTCTGGTGAGCACATGCACGCTACAGCAAAAATCTCTCTTTAAAAAAAAGGCCCCAAAACCTCAATGAACACCTCACCAAAGAAGATATACAGTTGGCAAAGAAGCATATGAAAAAGATGGTCCAGGGAAATGAAAACTAAAATGAGATACTTTTATACATCTACTAGCATGGCTGAAATCCAGAACACTGACAACACTAAATGCTGATGAGGATGTAGAGCAGCAGGAACTCTCACTCTTTGCAAGATGGTTCAGTCACTTTAGAAAACAGTTTGACAGTTTCTTACAAAAAGTAAACTACTCTAAACATAAGATCCAGCAATCTTACTCCCTGATATCTACTCAAAGGAAATAGATTTATGGCCACCTAAAAACTTGTAAATAGATGTTCATAGTAACAAAATTCATGATTGTCAAAACTTGGAAGCCACTAAAATGTCCATTAGTAGGGGAATGGATAAACTATATCTATTTCAATAGAAAATGGAATATTACTCAGCACTAAAATATGCATTACCTAGCTATGAAAAGATATGTAGAAAACAAATGTACATTACTGGGTAAATAAAACCAAATTAAAACCAAAACCAAAACCAAACCAAGCCAAACAAACAAACAAACAAAAAACAAGCTGAAAAGGATACATATTATTAATGTAATTACACTCATGTATAATTCCAAATACATGACATTCTGTAATTAGGGATTCCCAGGAGTTGATACGGCTGGGGATGATCAGGCAGAGTACAGAGGATGTAAAAGTGAAAATATTCTATATGACACTGTAATTATAGAGATATATCATTCTATATTTGTTCAAACTCATAGAATGTACAACACCAAAAGTGAACTGTAGTGTATGCTGTGGACTTTGGCTGACTGTGATGTGTCACTGATAGTTCGTCAAGTTTATATAACATGCCACTCTGGTGGAGAATGCTGACAGCAGGAGAAGCGATGCATGTGTGGGGCAGATGAGAGATGGGAAATCTCTGTGCCTTCTTCTCAATTTCACTATGAATCTAAAATGTTCTAAAAAATTAGCCTTTAATTTTAGAAAATGAGGTCGTTTCCTAAGATACTACCTTACTGACATGGGATTATCTAGTAAGGGGAAGCACATTGCCTCTATGAAGAAGAGAAGACAAATGCTAGCATCTATATAAAATATCATTGCAAAGAAGTGAAATCCTGAAAATAGTGGCTACCTCTAGAAAGGCAGAAAGTTGGCTAGGAGATGAAGATGGGAGGATGGCTTAATTTTAATTTTCACTATATTCTTTTTTGTATCTTTTGAACTTTAAACATGAATGCTACGAAGCATGTGTTTAATATCTATTAAAGCAACTCAAGGATGGCCCCATAGCCTAGTTATTAGGAGAATCTACTAAGGTTCAAATCCTGGCCCCAGAAGCTTGTAAAACATGCTGAGCATGTGTGTGTGTCTTAAATCCTGACAGGATGGAGAAATGGGGGAAAAGAGATGACAGCATGAACACGCCCCATAAAGGGGTGATTTCCCCCTCCCTAATCACCCTGTTTCTCTGGTGAGAGCATACACACTCTGGCAATTAAAAAATAAGCAATTCACCCTTTTATCCAAAAGTATATTCATGCTATAGACATTTACAATAAAAAACAATGTATATATATAGATACACACATACTTTATTTACATATACACATATAACAAACAGACATACACATCTTTTCTTAATTTATTAAAAATATAACATGACACAAAGGATTACATAGAAATCATCTTTATCCTGGAAAACCTACTGAAGTGAGG
>NW_006203814.1:528576-546659 GCF_000334495.1 Tupaia belangeri chinensis | reverse complement strand
GAAAGAGTCCCTGAAGACTTTCCTGCTTAGGATTGTAAAATCCATGAGCAAGGCATTATGCCTGTCTGTTCAACGCTGAATCTCTATAGCTGAGATTCCATAAATTCTGATTTTTAGGAAATAATTAGCTCTTTATCGCTGCTTTGTTTCTTCTCTCATTAAATGACTGTCCTATCAATGAATACGTAATCTTGACCACTTCATTATTATCTAGGAAGTACTAGATTTGCATTCATTTAATATGTCTCCTTGTATATATTTTCAACCATCATGAATTAGGTAATACAAATCCTAGCAAATCTGCTGAAAGACTAGGCAGGTTTTTATTTTTATTATTTTTTATAGTTTTGTGCCATAGGGTGCATGCCTTTGCCAGAGAGAGAGAGAAAGTGAGAAATCACACTCCTGGGCGGATGGCCATGCCACAATCCCTTCCCCTCCACTCTCATCTCAGAGTTTTGGGCACAGCATGATTCTCAAGTCACCAGGTCTGGGGACGTGGACCGTGTTTGGCCATGTAGGAATCCAAAGTCTTAACCACCACATTACTGGCTGGTCCTTGGGAGACTTTTTACAGTAGTCATCACTGCAATCTGAGCCAGGAGGGAAAATGTCTAGACTGGGGGATGGGACTGGGGTATGCCAAGTACTTCTCATGGCTTCCACAGTTCATCTGTGAGGTGTGAAATGAGTAGCGAAAAGCTTTGGTGAATAAATTAATGTTGCTAATGATAAATTTCTTCTATATATAACTTGGCTACTCTCATGTTAATGTGATCTTAGATACTTAAAAGATAAATGCTTTGATGAAAGGAGTAAAGAGCCCTTCTGGGCAAGCTTTCTTGAAACCATCAGCTTTTCTAGAGAGGGAGAAGTAGAGGAAAAGAAATGTTTTTGAGCCTTCCTTCGTTTCAGATATTACACTACATATTTTACGTACTTTAGCTCATTTAAGGCTCATGACAATCCTTAGACAGTCATTCCTTTGACTATTTTTATTAAGGAAACAAAATTCAAAGAAGTGAATGAACCAGGGAACCAGCAGTTTAGCGTAATGGCTATGTCGCTGGACTCCCACGTAGTCAACCGTGGTTCACGTTCCGGACCCGGTGGCTTAAAACTCACGCCGGGCACGTGTGCGTGCGTGCCCAAGATCCCAAGAGGAGAATGGAGGAGAAGGGATTGCGGCGTGACCATCCCCCCTGGGGGGCGATTTCTCGCTTTCTGTCTCTATGTCTCTCTCTGTCTGGCGCGTGCACGCACCCTATTGCGAAAACCTCTCAAAAAAAAAAAAAAAAAAAGAAGTGAATGAACCTAGCCAAGTCAAACACCTTATAAAAGAGAGAGCTAGAATTTTTATCCAAGCCTGTTTGAATCCAAATTCTATTCCAACATGCCATTGTTTACTTAAAACAAATATACAAACAAACAAAATGAAACACCACCAACAACAACAAATGTGCTTTTATTTTGTCTGTCCCTTTTATTATAAATCACCTCAATTCTTTTTTTTTGGAAGTAGGACAGAACATAACAATTTAAAAAATCCTAATACTATCAATAAGGACATTACTTGACAGTCCTCTTTGCCCAAATGGAGAATTTAGTATTTAACAGGGAAAATTACTTATAGTATTTGTGTCTCATCAACACACACGTGTGAATCACCAGGTAGTATAACCAGGTCACATATCATTAATGCATGTGTGTTCTAACGTCCCGTTTCTCTCACTCGAAGACTAGGTATCTTCCCTACCTCGCAAACTGTTCACTAGGCGATGACACAGCATATCTACAAACAGGAAACACACACAGTGTAATTATTGTCTTCTATAAGATGTGTTTTAATATTATTTGAGGCCATTTTTAAGCCCTTCACGTATGTAGTATAATAGAAGAAAAGTTTTTCTAATAAAACCAGCCTTTTGCTATCATTTTCAGCTTTCTTTTGATAATGTGAATTGATTTAAAAAAAAAAAAAAGAGCTCCAACAGCATGGTCTTTGAAACACAATCTCAAATAGGTCAGCGTCTTACTTCCCTCGTTGTGTTATACAGCATGAAAGGCTGCCTGTGTTTTCTCATGACTTTACTCCTCAGGGGACCTCCCATGGATCATTTCTCTTAGTAAAAAAGAATCCATTGACTGAGCCTATCCTAAAGCTAACAAACTGAGCTTTCCATGGGGAAACAACGGCAAATTGAGTGCAGTTATTGACCAGCCTTCTGTAGTTAAAAATACAACAAACTATACCTTGTCCAATTTACTCTTGAATTACTGGTCATTTTCATGCTCTGCTGGCATTACTTATTACTTGATAACCTTTCAGACAAGTAGGACAAAATATCGGCCACTGTCTCCTATCTGTATTTACTATCTCTTATCTAGTACATATATAAGTGTATTTGCTTTACGCATAACTAGCAAGAAACTGAACTACTTTGCATGTATTAGTATAGACATAAACAGAGATATAGATAGGCAGATATGTTGGACCATCGGAAAAGTCATGATGCACTTTTGCATAGAAAACATAGAAAAAAAATGACAATTTTTGACAACCCAACAGATAAAATATATACATTTTATTTCAAAAGAAAAGTATTTAAAATTTAAAATTACTTAATTATACTAATGTAATCCAACATTTATATTTACCTTTTTTTTGTAGTCCAAAATAATAGGAGATAACCTTTCAGACAAGTAGGACAAAATATCGGCCACTGTCTCCTATCTGTATTTACTATCTCTTATCTAGTACATATATAAGTGTATTTGCTTTACGCATAACTAGCAAGAAACTGAACTACTTTGCATGTATTAGTATAGACATAAACAGAGATATAGATAGGCAGATATGTTGGACCATCGGAAAAGTCAATGATGCACTTTTGCATAGAAAACAGAAAAAAAAATGACAATTTTTGACAACCCAACAGATAAAATATATACATTTTATTTCAAAAGAAAAGTATTTAAAATTTAAAATTACTTAATTATACTAATGTAATCCAACATTTATATTTACCTTTTTTTTGTAGTCCAAAATAATAGGATATAAGGAAATGATATGCCCTAATAAATGATATAATTAAACTACTATTAATTTTATTTAATATTTTAAAATTTCATTTTTTTTAGAGAGATTTTTACTATAGGGTGTGGGGGGCTCACTAGAGACACAGAGAGACAGAAAGGGAGCTATTACCATCCCAGAGGGGATGCCCAGGCCACAGTCCCTTCTCCATTCTCCTCATGGGATTTTGGGAACGCATGCACAGGTGCCTGGCATGAGTGTAAAGCTGCTGGATCTAGGACTTGAACTGCAGTCAACTATGCAGGAATCCAGAAGAAACATAACCATTACACCATCTGCTGGTCCCAATATTTAAAATTTTCTAAATATACTACTTCGGGTATTCAAAATTAGTTCCACTTTAGTTTTATTTTAAAATATGCACCTAAAAATATGAAAAAATAAATATCTTTATTCACATACTGGGTTTTTTTTTTTTTTTGGATGAGGAAAAAGTCATGTCACTACATGGGGAAAGAATCTACAGGATGATACTATATGTACTAGAGCAAAAAAATAAAAATGAACCTCTTCCTTCCTAAAATTTAATCAATATTTTTAAAAACAATAAAAATTAAAAACTGAATATATTTAATGCAAGCTTGTCATTTTTATAAGGAAAGGAATGTACAGTGTTTTATGGTAAGAATAAATGTAAAAAGATATGTAATGGGCTATATTGTCTAAAATTCACATTATTTTCTGCACATTTTATCAGATCAAATTTTATCATATTTTCACAACTTGAAAATCCTACTTTCTCAAATATTTCATCATGGTATCATAAGCTACCTTATAAATTATTATTATCTTTACCTTTTACTAAAAAAAAAAAAAAATCTGAACCCAACTAATTACAGATTTGTAGTGCTATAGTTGAACTTTCCTATGCTATAGTTTAAGGCTCTGACTCTCACTTTTTCTCCCATTTGTTCTCATAAATATCCCCTGGTTCCCTTTCAGGGGAGCTCTGACAATTCTGGAAGAAATACTTTTGGTTGCCACCACTGGCACAGGGGAACTGCTGGCATCTAGTGGGTAGAGGTGAAATATCCCACAATTCCAAGAAAGCTCCCCACAACAAAAAATTCTCTGGCCTATAATGTCAATAGTGTCAAAGTTAGAAAATCTGGTTTAAAGATGAAGGTAAATCAAAATGGAAATTTGTTTTTAAAAATACCAATTTCCTCAAGACAGAACAATTCCAGTCTAACTACAGACTGCCGGCCTCTGCATAAACAATACAATATGAGGAGTGCCAATTTTTAGGATGATCTGTATGAGTTCAATTCATTCCTTATAAGATGAGGATAGCATAAATATCTATATTATGAGGCTGTTGTGAATATTGAATGGAGCATTTTAAAACCATAATGCAAATATTTTGTTATTGATGCTTTAAAAATAAAAAGATTATTATAAAACACAGAATTTACCGTGTTACATTTATTAATACTATAATTAGTAAGGTATGGAAATGAGCCAATGCATTTGAACATTTATTCGAAACCATAAGAATGAAAATATAACAGTTTACAGTTATGTTAAAGAGAATTTATATGTTTTTAAGTTTATTTAGCTTATGCATGATAGCACATGCATGTAAATGTACAGGTGACTGAGAGAGGGAGAGACGCACACTTGACAGGTTTTTGTCATGCCACAATACCTTGTCTCCAGACCTCTAGCTTGTTAGGATCTTGGGCATGCACATACAGAAATTTATATTACTGATAATAAAATATTATTAATAATATTGACAACTATTATCCGTGCATCTCTCTGTATGTTCAATAGCATCACTGAAGGCAAGTATTATTAACCCTGTTTTCTAGATGGAGAAATTGAGCTGTATGTAAAAAAATCAGACCTAGTGTCATCTTACTATTAAACAGAAGAAAAGAATATCCCAGATTTGTCACTAGGCCTTGAACAAGCTCATTAAGTTTTTATGAAGAACAGAACAGCTCGACTTATCAAAGTGCTGGAAATATTTGGTTTCTGTGGAATTTCATTGGTTAGAAAACAAAAATTAAAAAAAAAGATGACCTCCATACATTTCATTGAAAAAATAGCTCTGTTCCCAGTAAACCAACCTGCAGGTTAAGTACCTATGTGGTAGAAGGTTATAGAGTTATAAAGATGAATTTGGAAATTCTTTCATGCATCAAGCATCATCTATTGATTAAATAACAGAACTTGCTTATATATGTATTATTGGTTTTCAAGTGTATGTATTTATAATGGGATAATTAAAAGGCAAACTCATGTTTAAAAAGTACTGCTAATTTTATTCTAGTCTTTGACAGCTATATTTTAGTTCAATGTCTTTAATCTCTTGTTTTATTATTATTAATACAGCAACATGACTAATGTTAAAGAATCTCTGGAGGAGAAAAACAAATTAATTTTTTTCTGTAACAGTAATATCTTGAGTTGTAAGATTGAATGGTACACACAAATTTTTTCACATATATCACTTACGTAAGTAAATGTCAATAATACATTTTAAATGTATCTGTGAAATTATTTTTAAGGTTATAAAATCTATGATTAAAATTATTTTAAGGTTATAAGATGTAGATGTGTTCTCTGATAACTGGACAAGTTGGAATTTATGAACCATCTTTGTAAATTTTCCCTTATCTACTGATATATCAAATAATATTTGACCATCTATCTTCAGTAAGTGCTACCTCCCTATAATAATAATATTAATTGTGAACATTTCAAAGGCTGGATAGTGTAACTGAGTATAAAATAATTGCTAACATTAATTTAGATAAATATATATTATTTTTTTTATCCATTAAGTGGAAACCCTCATTGAGAATTTGCTGTTTTTGCTGTTCGTTAAGTGCACAATATAATGTGGGCTCTATGGAGGTCTCTCTTATATTTTTTTTTTTTTTGAGAGAGAGAGATTTTTGCCATGGGATGTGTGCACTGGCCAGACAGACAGAGGGAGACAGAGAGACAGAAAATGAGAAATCACGTGCCAGTATGAAGACTGTTAGGAAGTAAATAGGATAGGTCATCCTGCATAGCACTGGTTCATGCAAATGTCTCTCTATCTAAGGGGACTATGAGAGTTTTGGTGATGGGGATGTGCATGTTCTTGCCAAGGTCAACAATTCTCTCTGCAATACTAAGTTAAATCATTAAGTCCTGATTTTCATCTTTTATTTATTGTCTGTCACATTCAACCCCAACAAATCATAAGCTTTGAGGACAAGCGCTATTGACTATTTTAAAAATTACTGAACCTTGGGGCTAGCAGGTGCATGGTACATTTCAAGTCCCAGACCTGGTAGCTTCAAGTTCATGCTGAGCATTTGTGCGTTAGCGCTCAAAATTCTAGAAGGAGAAAGAAGGACAAGGGATTGTGGTGTAGCCTTGCACCCTGGGGGATGATTTCTTACCCCTCAATATATTGTTTCTGTTTCTGTCTGGTGCACATGCCCTATGGCAAAAACCTAAACAAATTAATTCATTAATTAAAAAAAAGAATTACTGAAACTCTGTTTCTACAACAGCATTTGACCCATAATTACATTCCATAAATGTTTGTTGAATGTAAGATTAACTGAGTACAAAGTCTTTCCTAGTCCCCTAAGTGGAAGTATTCTCTCCTGTCTCTGAAATTCCATCAAATTGCTTTTTAGGATATTTCACTATCTACCTTGCATGTACTTATATATCACCTGATTCTTCTCCTTGTTTGTGAAGCCCTCGTGGACTTTGAATAAATTCTGTTGTTGTTGTTGAGATTTTTGTCATAGGGTTCGTGCACTAGTTAGAGAGATAGACAGACAGAAAGCAAGAAATCATCCCCCAGTGAGGATGGCCACACCACAATCCCTTCTCCTCCATTCTCCTTTTGGGATTTTGGGAATGTGTGTACATGTACCCGGCATGAGCTTCAAGCCACTGGGTGCAGGACTTGAACTGCAGATGGCCATGTGGGGGTCCAGTGCTTTAACCATTGCACAACCCGCTGGCCCCACGAGTAAATATTTCTTAAAACAAAACAAAACAAAACAAAAACTCCATCCTTTGCCAATTTTGAGGACTGCTTTCTACAAATTACAAAATGCTTATAAGATCTATTCCTATTTCTATTTATTTGTATATCATTCTACGTTTTGCCTATTTGTTTATTTTTGGTTTTCCTGAATCAGTAAAACTTTATTATTGTTTGTTATACATGTGTATGTTTTCAGAGTCATATCTACAAAATAAAATATATTAGAGATGTCTACTTTTCCTCCTTGTTCCCTATGAATAACCACAAAAAGAAACAACCAAAAAATGAATAACCACAACAACCAACAAAATAAATACCTTTTTAGTTTTTCCTTTCATCTTTTTATAAAGCAAATTGGTATAGGTATGTATACATATATTTTCCCAATATTAGTCAAACAGTAACACACTAACATACATTTTTTCCTAACTTTGGTACTTCCGCTTAACAATATCACCTGAGATCGTTCCCAACAAAATGTAGACTTTGTTTCTATGGCCATTGAGTACATTATACCATATTCAATTCGACCAATATCAATTGATAGATATTTGAATGGTTCCCAGACTCTTTCTGCTATAGTGCTGCAATAGGCATTACATATCTTTTTATAATTCTGGCAGTGGCAGAGGCGGGTTTGTGGGATCTAAGGTAAAGTGTTTATGTACATATAGTAAAATTGTCCTCCACAGAGGATGTGCAGTTTACATTCCTCATTCACATATGAAAGATTCTGTCTCCCTGCGGCCATCTTTGTATTGTATTCATTGTGTATTGCTAGAGTAATAAATGACCTCGAACTTAACAGCATCCTTGCATTTCCAAAGTTTGAAAATTAGAAGTCCAGAATGGGCTGACTGAACTGAAATGAAGTGTCAGTAGGTTCTCCTTCCAAGGGCTCTAGGAGAAAACCTTTATCATTGCCTTTTCTAGTTTCTCAACATTGCCTACATTCCTTGGCTCACGCTTTTTTGCATCTCCAAAACCAGCAATCACAGCCCTGAGCTATGCTTCCATCACCACATCTCTTCTGACTGACTTTTGGCTTCTCTTTCACTGATAAGAAATTTGATGATTACATTGGGACCATGCAAGTAATCTACAAAAATCCCCACATCTCATATTTCTTAGAATGTTTAATTTTCATATTTGCTCAGTACCTTTTGCCATGTGAAATGTTAGGAACTAGAATGTAGACTATTTGGGGGTAGCATTTTTTAGCCTACCATAAGTACGTTGTCAGTCTTAGATTTTTGCCAAATGTATTCATAAACAATTGTAATCTCAGTTAATTTAAATTAAAAATTTTTACATTATAAGTGATTTTTGAATGTATTTTCCTATGTTTAAGGTCCTTTGCATTTTTTTCTATGAACTGTCTATTTATAATTCTCACATTTTTGTAGGGGTGTTGGTCTGTTTTAATTTTAAAAAGTCTTTGTATTTCATGTATATTAACCCCATTGCCCATGACACAAATGGAAAATATGTCCCATATTTTTCATTTGTTATTTTTCTTTTGACTGTGAGAAATCTTTATTTTTAATTTCATTTAGTCAACTTTATTAATCTTTTCTCTATTGCTTCTGGATTTTAAATCAGAGTTAGGAAACTCGGCTACTCAGCGGTTACAGAACAATTCACCCTGTTTTCCTTTAGTACCAATGGTTTCTATATTTAAATTTTGAATAGTTTTAGGGTTGGATTCTATTATATTGAGGACAGATTGCTTTTTCTTTTTCTACATAGCTTTTCAGCTATTCTATTATTAATTTCTGAGAATCCCATTTTTTCCTACTGATGGATATGCCACTTTCTTCACATACTAACTTTCCAATATAATTTGATTTATATCTATATCTATAATTTAAATTATGTTTGATTTTAGATTATTTTAAAGCTATTATAATATCTTTTGTTATATAATAATTATTTAGACTCTGCAAATATTCGGCCAAGAACTTGTCAATAAAAGGCAATAACTGAAATTAAAGTATTTTATTATGTGTGCACATGTCCTTCCTTGATAGTATTTGGGAGGTGTGGGTACTATCTTATTCTTTTTTTTTTTTTTTTAGTGTCTAGCAGTGTTCCTAGCACATTGAGGATTATCTGTAAACCAATGTTAAAAAAAATGTATACATTAAAATAGTGAGAAATAAACCCCCGTTGTACTTTGTTTAGGTAGCAGTGTTGCATTTGCAATGAAAATGTAGCATACCTTATTTGATTCGGCAAGAACTCTAAATGCTAGGTCTAGAATATTTCTTACCTCAACTTTATGAATGAGAAACACGAAGCTCAGAAATGCTTAAGTTACGTTTTTCAAGGACACATAAGTCAAACAGTAAAACTGGAATTGGAATTAGGTCTTCTGACTTCAAATTTAATGTTCTTTATGTAGAGGTTTTACAATAACTACATTTTTGGTCTTGATTTTATTCCTCTTTAAATATCTGTCTTTTAATGCCAGAATAGCTTTGTCCTAGAGATGTACATGTTACTAAGGCCCAAACCTGATTAATTATGACATGAATCAATTATTCTCTACCAAAGAAATGGATGAGAGCTGAAATAACATTTATAAAAGGTCAGCTTTAAACATTATTCTGAGAGTAATATTAATTACATATCCGAAGGTGATATTAAATAAAAAAGTAAAGGTTTTTTCCAATATCTTTTATATGTGTGTGAGTGTGTGTATATATGTGTGTGTGTGTGTGTGTGTGTGTGTATGTGTGTGTGTGTATATATATATATATATATATATATACACACACATAATCTCTTAACATTGTTTCTACTCCACTGATCTTATTTCTAATAGATAAGAAAAATTGTATATGAGCCTAATAAGTCTATATATTCAGATATTGGCACATCTATGCATAAGAAGCCTAAAAAAGGAAATATTGTGTTTCCATGTATAACTAATAGGATAAAATGAATAAATAAGAGGAAAAAAATAGTGAGTTTTCCTTACTTGGGAATTCTTGTTTTATTGCTTCCAGTGATAAAGGAAGAAGAGAAAGCAAAATAGAAACATGTGAAATTACTGTAATTCGTTATGTTATTACTTTAAAAAGTTGACTTACATACTATTCAGCCATAAAGAATAATGAGGCACTGTCATTTGTCTCAAAGTAGTTGAATATGAAGACTACTGCTAAGTGAAGTAGGCTAGACTTTAAAAGACAAACACTGGGGACCTGCAGATGGTGAAACAGTTAAGTTGCTGGACTCCCATATGGCTGACCACAGTTGAGTCCTGGGCCAGGCAGCTTTAAACTCACACCGGGCACATGTGCATGCATGACCAAAAATCCTAAGAGGAGAATGAAGGAGAAGGGATTGCACTGTCTCCATCCCTTCTGGGGAGTGATTTCTTGCTTTTGGTTTTTCTGTTTCTCTCTGTGTGGCAAAAGCACATACCTTATGGAAAACAAACAAACACCTTTAGAAAAAGAAGACAAACACTGTATATCTCCACTTAATATATACTGAATGTCTCACTCTATGGTAGAAATGAAAATATCTGAAATATGATAGTAGTAAGAATAAGTGTAGATACCAGAGTCTGTAAGAGAGGGGAGTTGATGGTAGAGGGGAGTTGATGGTAGAGTTGATGGGTGGGAGGAGCATAGGAAAGAAACACTTAACGGACCCAAGAATGTAGAAGTCTCTATTGAAAATAATGTACATGATAATATCCTTGATTTGATTGTCAAAAAATAAACATATAAATTATTTTTAAAGAATTGAAAATCTGTTTTTAAAAGTTTTCCTGATAATATGGCATTATATTTTAGTTTGTTAGGCAATACATTAACTAAATGATTAACCTAAGACTATCAATTTTTCATTTGAACTCTGGTTCATCTGAAAAAATTTACTGTAATAGTCATCATTTAAATCAATTTTACTGTGATTATATTTAAAATCATCATAGACTCTAATAAAATGCCTTATACGTTTTATTGTTATCTTGTGGATGTGTCATTTAAATATACATTATATACACTAAATACATTTGTCTTTAATAAATGAACATTGAATCTAGATGGCATGCCTATTTTCAGAATTAAGGTTCCTAAGGGATTGCTTTTGGTTTTTCTGTTTCTCTCTGTGTGGCAAAAGCACATACCTTATGGAAAACAAACAAACACCTTTAGAAAAAGAAGACAAACACTGTATATCTCCACTTAATATATACTGAATGTCTCACTCTATGGTAGAAATGAAAATATCTGAAATATGATAGTAGTAAGAATAAGTGTAGATACCAGAGTCTGTAAGAGAGGGGAGTTGATGGTAGAGGGGAGTTGATGGTAGAGTTGATGGGTGGGAGGAGCATAGGAAAGAAACACTTAACGGACCCAAGAATGTAGAAGTCTCTATTGAAAATAATGTACATGATAATATCCTTGATTTGATTGTCAAAAAATAAACATATAAATTATTTTTAAAGAATTGAAAATCTGTTTTTAAAAGTTTTCCTGATAATATGGCATTATATTTTAGTTTGTTAGGCAATACATTAACTAAATGATTAACCTAAGACTATCAATTTTTCATTTGAACTCTGGTTCATCTGAAAAAATTTACTGTAATAGTCATCATTTAAATCAATTTTACTGTGATTATATTTAAAATCATCATAGACTCTAATAAAATGCCTTATACGTTTTATTGTTATCTTGTGGATGTGTCATTTAAATATACATTATATACACTAAATACATTTGTCTTTAATAAATGAACATTGAATCTAGATGGCATGCCTATTTTCAGAATTAAGGTTCCTAAGGGAAAAAAGAAAATTGCTGCTTGTGGAAGCTAAACATAATGCTGTATAATCGATTGGTTCACTTAAAGGCATCAGCCATGCTCCCTTTGATGATAGATTAAGTAAATATGAGAGTAGACAGCACAAATATTATGGGTATTATACAGCATATTGTAGTAAAGACTATGAAAATTGGTCACGCTCTAGAGAGAGCAAAATGGATGAAAATGCTTTATGAGAAATGTATTTATAAAGAAATCGAGAAAAATGTTTACATTAGTTATATAAGTGGTGAATAAATAGTGATATATAGGGTGAATTAAAACCAAAGCAGCTTCATGGCTTTCTGGTGGTGGGGAAAAAAATTCCAGATCTTTAAAAGCAGTCAAAATAATCATGTAGGTTTACTTATGTAAAGAAAAACCTCCATTTGCATGTGGAATTAAAAGATCCAAAGTGAACAAGAAGAAACTACAACCCCTAATAATCTATAACAGAGAGATAAGAAAAGATATAGCTGATCACTAACATTAATCAAATGAATCACAGATCAGATGAACAAGACAGCCTCGTAGATTTCCTTAATTGTATAAAACAGCCTTGAAGTTTCAGAACTGGTGAGTGTGCTCAGCATTGCTGGCTACCCTAGAGACAGGTTTCTTTGTTAAACCACAGGAAAGCTACGATAACACTACACCTTACAGGATTTAGAGTCTTCACTAACTAGGCTATCAGGTATGAGTGAAAAGAATAGATAGCTTTTGCCATGGTCTGAATGTTTGTGACCCCAAAATTCATATGCTGACATCTAATCTTCAGTGGGTTGGTACTAAAAGGTGGGGTATTTGGGATTAGGTTATGAGGGCAGAGTCCTCATAAATGAAATTAGTGTCCTTATAAAAAATGTTTAAGGGAGCTTTACTGCCCCTTGCACCACATGAGGACACAGCAAGAAAGCATCATCTATGAACTAGAGCGAAGGGCCCTCACCTGACGCCCAATGTGCTAGTCCCTTGATCCTGAAATTCTCTTGTACTTTCCAGGTTCCAGACTGTGAGAAATAAATTTTTGTTGTTTAAAATCACGCAGTTTATGGTGTTTTTGTTACAGTAAACCAAACATGCTATGACAACTCTTAATGGCAGCCTTCTCTCTTTTTTTTTTTGGAGAGGTTTTTGCTATAGAGCACGTGCGCTCGCCAGACAGACAGAGACAGAGAGACAGAAAGCGAGAAATCACCTCCCGGGGGGATGGTCACGCCACAATCCCTTCTCCTCCATTCTCCTCTCGGGATCTTGGGCACGCATGCACACGCGCCTGGCGTGTTTGAAGCCACCGGGTCCGGGACACGAACCGCGGTCGACTACGTGGGAGTCCAGCGACATAACCATTATGCTAACTGCTGGTCCCAGCCTTCTCTCTTCTGATCTTATTATCCTCATCAATGACAGTCACTAGTTGACACTCCCCACCAGTTGAAGTGAAAAGCGAGGGCACGTCTAAAACAAGCACAAAAAACCCTGTATTTGGGTTCTACTCATTACACACTGTGGTTAAAATCAGTCCCCTGAACACTCACATGGTGATCTTTCAAGTAATTTGAATCTCTTCCCAGTGTTACCACTGAGCTGCTCATCAGTTTTTCCACCTGCAAGGTGGGCCCAACACTTTTACTTCCTTTGTTAACAAAGATGTGATGAGAGCAAATCAGAAAATATGCTTTCAGCTATTTGGAAGAAGCGCTACAGAAATTGAAGGTGTTCCAGCTGCACATGAAAGATAACAGGATGTTATCCTAGGACCTGTCTGGGAGAATGAATAGGAATGAATTTGAACTCAAGGCTGTTATCGATAGAGGGTGACATAACACAACAGGAAAAGGCTGCAGGCTGTATTTTGTTTCCTTTCTATCTATGATAACTATGTTCCTTATCAAAGTGCATACCAACTCCTACTGCTCATTAAAGCTGTCATGTTTTTCACAGTCTCATCTGCCTTATAATTGAAATTCTTATTTTAACGGCATTATCTTAATGTTATTGCTAGCTATGGAATGTCTTATGAAGAGTGCAACATTAAAGTTAATTTGGCCCTACATCTTTGGTAATGGATACTGTCTGGAATATAATAAACTACAGATACTCATACTTGGATTGAAATGTGTCAAGGTTACTTCCTCAATTATTGTAGTTTGTTATAAAGCGACCCTAACCCTATCATTTCTCACATCTGACTAATCTCATATTGCTCACAGTCATTTTTGTTAGAGTAGCAAAACTCAGAATTACTAATGATGTGAAGTTTCTTTTCTTTTCATTTTTTTATTCTTAATTAAAACTGGTTATACACTTCAACTGTGTTTCCCAGTGAGAAAAATTAGATTGGTATTGTAATAAGAATTAAGGAAGTACTCCTAGGCTATAGTCAATGTGTAATTTAAAAAATATATAATGTAGTAAATAAAAAGGATAGATCAAGTGGTCTATATTGTTAATTTAAGTGGCAACTTCCATTAAACAAAACCTGCAGTTCTTATGATTTAATGTCTATACAGTGCTACTAAAAAGAAACTATATACACGGAATGATTATAAAGTAAAACAATCTCACTTAATGAGCTTTTACTCCCATTCAGGTGTGATGATGTCCCATTGCTTATTGAATAAACACTTGGACTAATACACCTAACAAATACTTCACATGAAAATAGGTCAAACCGAGAGATTACTAAAGCCTTAGAGATTAATACTTGAAATTAATTTTTAAATTTAAACATTTTAAAATAAGGGTTTATAATACTAATGTGATAAATCAAGAACTCTGATTCAATTAAAATTTAATTGCTGATGCCTGGGATTTGCTTCAAAATAACACTGTAGGGAAGAGGGGATAGAGATGGAACAAGATTGGCAATGAGTCAACAATTGTTTATGCTGAGTAATATGATTCATTTCTCTATTTTTATGTATGTTTATTTTTTTATTGCAAAAGTTAAAAATTTATCTTTGCTATTAATATTTTATTTCTTATTTAATGGAGTTATTTCACTAAAGAGAGCCTCATAGGAATCTGGAAAAATACAACTATTTATAAATGTTTTTTCTTCCTAAGTTACATGTCTGGTTCTTGTTTTATAGCACATATTAAGTGCCTCCTGGCCCCCTGCCTAAGTACCCCTCAGTTAATGTTGATACATATATGCCTGTGGAGACATTAATATTTGAGGACACGTGTACCTATAACTGCAGAGTGAGGCCCCATCTATGTTGAAAAGGTACTTAGGTCTCCTCAAAACCAAATAGGACAATGAGATATCAACAAACACCCAACAGAATAAAAAAAAATACACACACACAAAAAATCAACGTTATCTAGTGTTGATGAGGATTTGAAGTGCCGGACTCTCACATGTTGCGGGTGAGAATATACATGATAAACCCTCTTTGGGGAAGTGTTAAAGTTAAACATACTCTTAAAACTCAGAATTCCTATTGCTAGATTTTCACCGAAGAAAAATAACAACATGTTTCCTTAGAAAAGCCTGTGTGTAAACATTAAGGGTAAGTTTAGTGACAATAGCACCAGGTCAGAGATAATACAAATGTCCATTACTTGGTGATAAGATAAATGGACAGTGGAGTATCTAAACAATGGAATAAACTTAGTAACAGCATAAATTCTGATGCATGCAATGACATCTCAAGTATTGAGCTTAGTGAAAGAAGCTAAACACAAAAGACTGCATAGTATATGGTTCAATTTATTATATATACTTTTTCTGAAAAAAGGCAACACTATGAGGACATAAATCAGATCAGTGGTTGTCAAGGGTTTGAGACAAAGATATGGGCTTGACTGCAATGGGGTCTAGGGGAAATGCTTATGGTGTATCTAGACTGGGGAGGTCACTATGTGACTGGGCCCATTTGTAGGACTAATGGAGTATAAATGAAGCTTCTTATTTTTATAGTGTATTTTCCATATTTTGCAGTTTTTACAATTAGGATTTTAGTTTTTAGACCAGAAGAAACTACCATTATTTAAACATTAAAAACAAAAATTATGACAACTATATTTCCTTGAATATTCAAAAATATATTGGAAAGGGGGCCAATGATTATGTCATTGGATTCCATGTATTTGACTGCCATTAGAGTCCTGGACTTGGCTGCTTAAAACGCATGCCAGGCACACGTGTGTGCATGCCCAAAATCCTGAGAGGAGAATGGAAGAGAAGAGATTGCAGTGTGGCCATCCCACCTGGGGGAGGGGTGACTTCTTGCTTTCTGTCTCTCTCTGACTCTCCAGTGAGTGCTCATGCCCTCTAACAAAAATTTGTTTAAAAAGAGGCTGCCTGCAGCTGCAGGCCCATCCGCCCAGGACCTTTGTCCACCCTCCCAACCCCTACTTCTCTCTGGACTTCAGGTTCCATGGGATTTTAAGACAAACTCACACCCGACCCCACCCCACCTGCAAACCAGATTGAGCTGGCCAGCAGTTCTGGAAACCAGGCTGCCTGCAGCTGTAGGCCTGCCTGCCCAGGACCTTCACACACCCCCATCACTACTCCTCTCTAGAATTCAGACTTCAGGTTGGTTCTGTGGGACCTTAAGATGAACTTGCACACCACTCAAACCCACCTGCAAACCTGATTGAGCTGGCCAGCAGTTCTGGACACCAGGCTGCCTGCGGCTGCAGGATCATCCACCCAGGACCTGTCGCTCATCCTCTGGCCCTTCCCCACTTGTCTTTGGACTCTCTGAATTTTAGTGTTTTCAATAGTGTGCGGCACAAAATGCGATTTTTTTTTTGTTGTTTCGTTTTTCTTTGCTCTTGAGGTGTTGCTCATTAGGTCAGTTGGAGGCTCACCACTCCTTAGAAACAGGGATGACTTTGGGTCATCCAGGACCAGTGACAACAGTACATGGTACGGGTGAGCAACAAGTAGACCACCCATAAGATAATCAATTTTCTAATCCTGTACACCTTTTAACACTCAGAGAGACCTTAAATAAGTTAGGAAGCAACATATACATCATCTGATAACTAGGAGAGGATCAGGAAGTATGAGCAACAAAAGGCCTCTCCCTCAAGGGAAATCATCAAGCCTACATCACCCACGGTCAATACAATGGATGTCATGGACATTTCTGAGAAGGAATTCAGAATATTTGTAGTGACCAAACTAACTGAGATGGAAGAGAAAAGAGACAAGGAGCTCCAGGAGATGAGGAAGTCCTTTCATGATTTGAAAGAAGAACCAGATGGAACTGCTAGGGTTGAAGAATGTGATAAAGGAAATCAAAACCTCCCTTAAAAGTATTAAAAGTAGGTTAGATCAGGCAGAAGATTGAATCTCTAATGTAGAAGACAAAACACCAGACCTAGAAAAAAGTATCAAGAAGGTTGAGAAAATAACCATGAAAAATGAGGATAACATACGAGAAATACTGGATACCGTCAAGCGCCCCAACATCTGGATAATTGGTATCCCAGAAGAGGAAGAAAATAATAAGGGCCTAGATAATTTATTCCATGAAATCCTGGAAGAAAACTTTCCAAATCTAGAAAGGCATTCAAATATCCAGACCCAAGAAATGCATAGGACCCCAAGTAGAAGCAACCCAAGAAGATCCTCTTCAAGGCACATCATAGCCAGACTGGCAAAAACAACAGACAAAGACAAGATACTAAAGTTGGCAAGGGGGAAATATCAAGTTATTTACAAAGGTCACCCCATCAGGCTAACACTGGATCTCTTGGCAGAAACAATGCAGGCAAGGAAAGAATGGGGAAATATAGTCAAAGTGTTGAATGGAAAACAATTTCAACCAAGAATACTACACCCAGCAAGATTATCTTTCATATGGGAAAAAAAGATTAAAACATCCTGGGATAAACAAAATTTGAAGGAATTTACCAACTCCAGACAAGCTTTTCAAGAGGTTCTGAAAGAAGTATTATACCAGGGAAACTAGAAAGACAGACAGACAGTTGTACAAGAACAAAAAGCAACCAAGAAAATGGCTCACTAAACGATCAGGTATGGAAATATCGATGATTACATTGAATGACAATGCATTAAATTCTCCAATTAAGAGACATAGACTGGCAGAACGGATAAAAAAACAGAAACCCTCTATCTTTTGCCTACAAGAAACTCACCTTATGGATAAAGACATACATAGACTAAAA
>NW_006203814.1:507545-527162 GCF_000334495.1 Tupaia belangeri chinensis | reverse complement strand
ATACACAAGACCATAAATGTAATACACCACATCAACAAAAAGAAAGATAAAAGCCATATGATCATTTCAATTGATGCGGAGAAAGCATTTGATTAAATACAACATCGTTTTGTGATTAAGACCCTCAGTAAGATTGGTATAGAAGGGTCATTTCTCAACACAATAAAAGCCATCTATGAAAAACCTAAAGCTAACATTATACTGAAAGGGGAAAACCTAAAAGGTTTTCGCTAAAAAACAGGTACTAGGCAAGGCTGTCCACTTTCTCCACTGCTGTTTAATATAGTACTGGAAGTCTTAGCTAATGCAATCAGAGAAGAGAACAATATAAAAGTCATTCAAATAGGCAAAGAAGAGTTGAAAATATCTTTATTCGCAGATGACATGATGGTATACTTAGAAGACCCAAAGGTCTCCATGAAACAAACAAACAAACAAACAAACAAACAAAAAATGTAATACAGTGTAGTTATATGCCATTCAACGTAATGTAAACAAGATTATGATAATAATAAAAATATAAAAATAAAACAAAAAAGACATACAGAGAAACTAAAAATACAATTGTAACTCATAAATTCCATTTCTACATATGGACCTGTAGAGAGACTCTTATACGGGTGCACTGAAAGTACATATGTAAGTAGTAAGAGAGCAATTTGTAATAGAATATATTTTTAATAACTCTAATGTTTATCAGTAAGATAATGAATATATAAACACATTTTTGAATACTTACAATGTTCCTTAATTGAATAAAAATTTCTACCAGAAACAATAAGTTCCAGAAAAAAATTATCTAAAAAAATAAATATATAGGAAAATAATTAAATATAAAAATAATTGTCAATGACTTCTTTTTCTTATTGTTGGGTAGAAACTGTTTATATGCACTTCTGTGTACATACTCTCATACCTCATTCAATACAGTGAGAGACTGCACAAGTATTTGGTTAATCAAATATTATGGTGGAAAGAGAGCTCATATGTTACCAAGACTATACTTTTCAAATATTATGGTGGAAAGAGAGCTCATATGCCACCAAGACTATACTAAAATGTATTTATTATTAATTATACCAAAATTAAAATTTATTTCATGAATCAAAAGTATTCTGGAATCTTAAACTACTTTAGATTTATCATCAGATGCATCAATAATTATAATGCATAAGACAGTGGAAAATAACAGAATTAGACTGAGAGAGAAATAAAGAAGAAGCTGTAGCAGAAGAGAATAAGTCAAAAGGTGAGAAAATTAATGTAATGCTTACCAGCAAATTCTGAGGTCTGCTACAGTACCAACTGTGCCATAAACAACTCTGTTATGTCTGGAATGGTTTCCATAATGTATTGTACTTTTCTTTTTTTTTTTTGCCAAATGAATAAAGTCATCAAAATTTAATGTATTAAATAAATAATGTATTAAATAAAATGTTTTCTGGAACCACTTGAATTTCATTTCTAAAAGTGAATTCTATTTTGTGAGAATACTTTCTAAAAATTATCAAAATTCCCCAAAACACACAGATGTCATAGTGAATCATTCCAAAGAGAGATTTAAGAGGCCACATATATGATACATACTACAAAATTTTGCAAGAGTGACTCTCCTACCAAGAAGCTGTAAGAGGTATGTATGTTTAATAATATCCAATACTCTGTTGGGTACATGTTCATTTACACCTTTTTCCCCCTAGAATAAAGACGCCTGTGTGCATGTGTACGAAATACTGACTGAACAACATTTTTCAATGTACTGACCAAAAGATTTTGCCTATTCCCTTAACATAACCATCTTTTGCAAACTATTTTTTCTTGCTGACTTTTGTTTTTATATCTCGGACACTGTCTACGTGTTTTAATGCATTAAGTAAAACAATCAAAATTCAGTGATTAGAACACAGGTCTCTTGGAAAATTTCAATAAATAAAGCAAAAATCAGGCATTCGTCGCTACTTTATAATTTAAATCTATTTAAGGTCTTGAACATTGAAATTCTCCTTCATACCTAATCATGGGTATAGGAACTGTGCTCCTAAATTAATTTTTGTATTTTCAATGCTTCTCATATAGGAAGTACACAGTAAATATTGGATTAGTAAGTGAATAATAGTGCATTGATTAATTAATCTCAAGTTTCTATTCTTTAAGATACATATCCATTTTGTCAAATGTCTATTTGTCTTCACCATCGACTCTCTGGCTCCTAGCCCCAGCAACTTAAAAGAGGTTTCCTTATTAGAATCCAGAATATCTCATTAGCCTGATTCTCTGTTCTTAATCACCTTGCCAATATGTAACCTTGAGCAAACTCCACTATTTGCTTTTCTCACTTCTGACTTTAGTTGGAAGGTCATTTTAAAAGAAAGCAATTGTTCCTAGTAAAGTGCATCCTCCCTAGAGTTTGGGTTTTCATAGCTCCTTCACAATCTTTTTTGTCACCTTGAGATGATGTTTCTCATCGTATTTTTCCTTTATTCACTCATTCTTTCTTTCTTTTTCAGATTTCAAGAGTTAATGCTATTCCATCACCTAAACAAGTTCTTGGAGGAAACAAAAACAATACAGACAAAGACAGAGGCAGGTGCAGGGATGTTGGGTGAGGGTGAGGCTACTGGGGTGAAACCTCAAGACCACAAGACATGGCTGAATAGGAAGGAAGGTTTCAGATATTTGTAGGGCACAAAGCACATTAAGCAGAATAGTTTATTTCTTTTGAACTACAGGAAATAGGGAGTTACAGGGGAATTTATAACAGGGTAATATATTTGCATGTTGGAAAGATCACTTTGGTAACAATGTGAAAAATAACTTGGAAAAGGGAGGTAAAGGAAGAAGGATAAGTAAGGAGGCTAATGTAATAGCTCAGAAAAAAAAAAAAAGATCATAAAGGCTTAAAATAGAGTAGAAGTAGGAGGGGATGAAGTGATGAACTGAGACATATTTCGGCTGAAATAGGCAGTGTCCAATGACTGACAGAAGATAACGAATAGGGAAGGCACAATCTTGGCTATCTCCCAGGTTTCTGTCTTAACCGCCCATCATGGCGTTTACAACAGTATCTTTTCTTTTATTCTTAAGCCTCAAACTTCCACATTCACCTCACCCTCTGCAGGTGACTTTACTTCTAATGTTACGATGAAAAGTTACAAGGTCAACAAAGGTGAACTACTATGTGGAACTACTCAAAAATTTGTTTAATCATTTTATTATCTGTTCTCATCTCTACAAAATTAATTCTTATACTTGTTTCCCTGCGCTCCTCTCTGCTTTCATCTCCCTCAACATAATTTTTCCATTCAATATTTCTTCTCCCAAAAAGCTACTTCATGAGCTCACCAGTTTCTTCAAGTACCAGCTCGTTCCTTCCTTCCTTTCAGCCTTATCAAATTTAAAATGGTAGTCTTTCTTGCTGCATCCACTTTCTCATTTGCAACCCAGCCCTTATTGACTGGCTTCTGCCAATCAAATGAATCTATTATAATTCCTTGAAAACCACCAGTGACTGCATAATTATCCAATTCTATCTTCTGACTTAAAGTGCTCATCTTCATTGGTTGCTAGGAAGTAGATGACATTTTTTGCCACTTCATGTTTCTTGGCTTTTTCTTTTTTTTTAATCCTAAAACTCTTCAGTCTACTTTTCCCTGTGGTCTTTTGGAGGCTGTCATTGGACTCTTTCTTCCCTTCATTACACATCTAACACCTTATTGTATCAATTTGCCTAGATTCTACCTTTAAGGATCCTTTTCCTTCTCATGCCCATGATTTCAAGTATGTATGAAGAACTCCCAACATTCTGACCCCTCCCGGTCTTTGCCACTGACTCTGTTCACGTATTCAATCAGTTACTCGATTTCTGTAAATTCTGCATCTTCACAGTTGCATTAGTGTTTTGCTCCATTTCATTTTGGCAGTCATTATTCAGGGCGTAGCCGTCCTACTTATTTCTCTACCTCAATTATTCTTCAATTCAATTGAAGTTACAAAATACTGCCAGAGTAATCTTTCTAGAATCAATCATAAAACTCTCCTACTCAAAAATCTTCTGCGTGATCCTTGACATCTTGTTAAAATTGAGTTTCATAATATGCTCTTACATTTTCTGTCTTCACGCTCACAACTGCTTCTCACCCAGCTACCCCTGACTTCTGTTTACAACACGCAATACTACCTCTGTCGCTCGTTCTTGGTGCTCCCTCAGCTTGGTATGTTTCTTCACTCATTCCCCATCTCAACCCTGCTCTCATCTCTGTCTATTGACATTTTATATATCTTTATCTTTCATGAAATTTTCAATTGAGTATTGAATAAATTTTTCTCTTTTCTTTGCTTACTGTCCTTTTAACATTAATAACATCATATAGTTTAATAGAAATGATTTTTAAATGTTTTGTTTCTCCTGTCCATCTGTAAGTTTCTGGAGAGTCAATATGATGTCTCTTCCATATTCATTTCCTGTACTGCTTTGCACATAGTAGGTTTGGTAAATGTTTGTTGATCTAGTTGTTCATAGTACACAGAGCTTCATCTATGTGGCGTAATTTCCAGTATAAAATGTGGAAAAGTAAAATTGGGTTATTATTAATTTTATTTTCTAAGAAGAGAATGGAATTAAGAAATAAAAATTCCTTCATGAAAAATAGCACCTGTAATTACATACAAGTATAGTCAGTCTGCTCCATTTTTATTATATATGCCATTAATGATTAACTTAGAGCCTTTCTTCATGAACCAAATTAAAAGAGGCATACAATAAATGTGAATAAAATGATCAAATATAAATAGGAACAAAGTTCTCTGATATGAAAAATATAAGAATAATGACCCTTGATTAAAAGGTCATGTATAAAGTATTAATATTTGAGAGAAATTTTCATATTTAACTTCCTAACTGGTATTTGACCTAACTGGTATTTTACTTTCTAAGAAAGTAAAGTATTAAGAACACAAAAATACTTAGCTAATGTATAACATTATTGGTTTCTTAGAGTCCACATATAAAATATCTAGCTCTAGATTTCCAATATCTTGTATTTTACTTTATAAGATTTTTATTTGATTTAACAGCATTTTATAGAATTCTTACAGTCAGTTATTCCATTGAGGATATAAACCTGATGAGATTATCTGCTAATGCACATAATGGAAAGAAGGATAAAGGTAAATTAGTAAGTAATTTAATGTGAAACATAAGCAAAAAACCATATTAAACAAAAACATAAATTTATTATAGAAGCAACTGTCACAGGGAATGATAACTTAATAAAATATTTAAACAAATATTACAAAATAACAATTGCACACTACCAGATACAAAATAAAGGCTTCAAAACAATCTAAAATGTTAGAAAAAGGAGCCCAAAACATTATGACAAGCTTTTTTGTTGGTGTTACCTAGAAGGAATCAACTTTAAGATATTCATGCTAGTTTAATGTTAATAAATTAAACCCTCATTTTTAAACATAAGTAGGAATGAGTATTATGAGATAATACTCAAATTTCCCCTCTTGTGTTTCAGACTGTGGGATGTTCTTGGTTACTGAAGATATACTCTGCCCACTGAGCACTATTATTTGGTAGGTCCAATATTGAAGATATATTCTGTCCAATGAGCACTATTTTTTGGTGGGTCCAATACATTGTTTTATTGAAGAGGTGAAGTGTTGGGGACAGTGCCAAATATCTTAGGCATTTCTGAGGAGAAGGGCGCCTTCAAAGTTCCACAAATGTCTTGGACATTTTATTTTTCTTTCTTTTTTGAGGGATCAACCCTTGGATGTCTCTCATCTTGAGCTCTGCTCAGGGAAGGCATTTCTCCAGGTAACCTTGATACCCTTTGTAGGTGAGGAGAAAAGTCTAAAGGGTCAAACCTGGTGTGGCTGAAGTTACTCGATTTCTGTAAATTCTGCATCTTCACAGTTGCATTAGTGTTTTGCTCCATTTCATTTTGGCAGTCATTATTCAGGGCGTAGCCGTCCTACTTATTTCTCTACCTCAATTATTCTTCAATTCAATTGAAGTTACAAAATACTGCCAGAGTAATCTTTCTAGAATCAATCATAAAACTCTCCTACTCAAAAATCTTCTGCGTGATCCTTGACATCTTGTTAAAATTGAGTTTCATAATATGCTCTTACATTTTCTGTCTTCACGCTCACAACTGCTTCTCACCCAGCTACCCCTGACTTCTGTTTACAACACGCAATACTACCTCTGTCGCTCGTTCTTGGTGCTCCCTCAGCTTGGTATGTTTCTTCACTCATTCCCCATCTCAACCCTGCTCTCATCTCTGTCTATTGACATTTTATATATCTTTATCTTTCATGAAATTTTCAATTGAGTATTGAATAAATTTTTCTCTTTTCTTTGCTTACTGTCCTTTTAACATTAATAACATCATATAGTTTAATAGAAATGATTTTTAAATGTTTTGTTTCTCCTGTCCATCTGTAAGTTTCTGGAGAGTCAATATGATGTCTCTTCCATATTCATTTCCTGTACTGCTTTGCACATAGTAGGTTTGGTAAATGTTTGTTGATCTAGTTGTTCATAGTACACAGAGCTTCATCTATGTGGCGTAATTTCCAGTATAAAATGTGGAAAAGTAAAATTGGGTTATTATTAATTTTATTTTCTAAGAAGAGAATGGAATTAAGAAATAAAAATTCCTTCATGAAAAATAGCACCTGTAATTACATGCAAGAATAGTTAGTCTGCTCCATTTTTATTATATATGCCATTAATAATTAACTTAGAGCCTTTCTTCATGAACCAAATTAAAAGAGGCATACAATAAATGTGAATAAAATGATCAAATATAAATAGGAACAAAGTTCTCTGATATGAAAAATATAAGAATAATGACCCTTGATTAAAAGGTCATGTATAAAGTATTAATATTTGAGAGAAATTTTCATATTTAACTTCCTAACTGGTATTTGACCTAACTGGTATTTTACTTTCTAAGAAAGTAAAGTATTAAGAACACAAAAATACTTAGCTAATGTATAACATTATTGGTTTCTTAGAGTCCACATATAAAATATCTAGCTCTAGATTTCCAATATCTTGTATTTTACTTTATAAGATTTTTATTTGATTTAACAGCATTTTATAGAATTCTTACAGTCAGTTATTCCATTGAGGATATAAACCTGATGAGATTATCTGCTAATGCACATAATGGAAAGAAGGATAAAGGTAAATTAGTAAGTAATTTAATGTGAAACATAAGCAAAAAACCATATTAAACAAAAACATAAATTTATTATAGAAGCAACTGTCACAGGGAATGATAACTTAATAAAATATTTAAACAAATATTACAAAATAACAATTGCACACTACCAGATACAAAATAAAGGCTTCAAAACAATCTAAAATGTTAGAAAAAGGAGCCCAAAACATTATGACAAGCTTTTTTGTTGGTGTTACCTAGAAGGAATCAACTTTAAGATATTCATGCTAGTTTAATGTTAATAAATTAAACCCTCATTTTTAAACATAAGTAGGAATGAGTATTATGAGATAATACTCAAATTTCCCCTCTTGTGTTTCAGACTGTGGGATGTTCTTGGTTACTGAAGATATACTCTGCCCACTGAGCACTATTATTTGGTAGGTCCAATATTGAAGATATATTCTGTCCAATGAGCACTATTTTTTGGTGGGTCCAATACATTGTTTTATTTGAGAGCAGGTGAAGTGTTGGGGACAGTGTTGAAAATTCAGTCTTGTTTACTCAGGACTAGAACACTGCTCTGAAGAATTCCTAAACTGTATTTATAGCTTTCCAATAAGTGATATTATAGCTTTACTTTATATAGCCACTTTTTACTTGCAAAGCTACTATGTGAAAAATAGATGATGCTGATTGCTTCAGTTGTTACAGTACCATGGGTGTAAGTAGTGCATTATTCTGAACGGCAGTCAATATGAATAAGGGGGATCAGGGCCATAAGCCTTTCATATGTGCAAATGTTTCTGTGCCCAGTAAAAAAGAGATGCCATAGAAGACAAACTATAGATAGTCTAAGTGAAGTGAGGCCCTCCTAAAAGGACATATTAGCTCCAACCCCAAATATCTTAGGCATTTCTGAGGAGAAGGGCGCCTTCAAAGTTCCACAAATGTCTTGGACATTTTATTTTTCTTTCTTTTTTGAGGGATCAACCCTTGGATGTCTCTCATCTTGAGCTCTGCTCAGGGAAGGCATTTCTCCAGGTAACCTTGATACCCTTTGTAGGTGAGGAGAAAAGTCTAAAGGGTCAAACCTGGTGTGGCTGATATGTGGGAAGGGACACGCCCTAGGGGGGCCTTCCTGAGAATCAGAGGAAGATTTTCACTTGAAAGAAGAGAAGAAAGGAGGCTGCTGGATCTTACTGCAGATGGCTGATTCACCCAGAGATAACATCTGAACACCAGATGCTATAAAAGACCACCTGGCTGCTGTCTCCTTACTAACTTACCCTACCCTAAATCCTATTCCTTCAAAAGTTCATAGCCCCCTACCTTCAGGGAAGATGCAACTGTGGGTTAGTAAATTAATCGTGAATTAATTAATTTAATCTCAATGAATTTATCTGGCCCATTTCCTCCCCTGTAGTAGGTGAGTAAATATTTTCCATCCACTCCTCTTCAAGTTTGTGAATTCTTTCACAGCCCAACACAGATCACCCTAACTCCTCCCATTTCTAAATAACTAAATGTACTTTTCAATGCACTGACGAGACTACATGCAGTAAGGGAAAGAAATCAGGCAAAACTGGGAAGGAATAATAAACAGCAAGCAAACATGAAAGCAGAGTTGCTCTGAGGACAAAAGTTAATATAAGCAACCCACAAAGTAAAAATAAATCTGAATTTGAGATTTACTGCACTATTCCAGATACTCTAAGAGACTTGATTAAAGAATAATGACAGGCCCTGGTTTCTAGCAGAAGCAACCCTCTATGAGAAAAACCTTTGTTGAGGTCACTAGAAAACCACAGAGGAACTGACAATGATCATCGAACACACAAGAAAATAAGATACAATGAATGAGAACTAAGACAAACAATAGATTTAGATTTCCAAGGCTTTGCAATACCGGAATGGTTAGATATAAAATAAAAATTATTCGTTTTGGAATAAAATATGAAGCAATAAAATGAGCAAGCAAGAAGAGACTTTCAAACACTGCTAAGCAGGTGTCTAAAGAGAATCGGAACATTAAAACATGTGTTTAAAATAATGCTATGGATAGGGTAAAAAGCAGGTAGAAAACAGATTATACACAACTGAATAAATAATCAGTGAATTGAAACGAGGCTCTGAAGAAATGTCAGAAAAGGGCCGGCTCTGTGGCTTAGTGGCTAAGGGAGCCAGATCTCACATGGCCAACCACATTTTAAATCCCACCCCGGCAGCTTAAGAAACACAGTGGAGTGCGAGCCTGTGTGCCCAACATCATGAAGAATGGACAAACGGAGGAGAGGGGATTGTGGTGTGGTAATGCCCTGTGGGCGGGCGCTTTTTCTCCCTCTGCTTCTTTCTGATGAGTACAAGCATCCTCCAGCAAAATATAAATAAAGAAAGGAAAAAGAAGCAGACTGAGAAGAGATGGAAAATACAAAATTAAGACATTTTGAGGATAAGATGAGACAGTTCAACACACATCTAACCAGCGTTTTAGAAAGAGAACAAATAAAATGGAGAAGAAAATTCAAACGAATAATGGCTCAGAATTTTGAGAAGTAAACAAAGACTTGAATCTTCAGTTCCTCAAACATAGGAAGCACAAAATATGCCAAGCATGTTAAACAAACAAAAAAAAATTTGTGCAAAAGCAAATCATGGCAAAAGGACAGAAGAACAAAGACAAAGAGATTTTGAAAGCCATTGGAAAGAAAAGCTAGCTTGGCTTTACCAATTACACTGGTAAAAATATACCTCAGAACCAACAACAGAAAAAGGCAAAAGTCAGAAAATTTTCAGCCAGAAAAAAATGTTTGAGTAGGATTCTTCTACTACAAAACAACTACATACTTGATAAACTGTAATTGAAATAATTAGTTTAGATTGTAAGCCATAAGGGGACACTTTGAGGCATTGAAACCTGACAGGGGAATAGTAAGAGCTGTTATCAAAAGACATATATTAAAGAAATTACTTAAAAATAAATAACAGCTGGTCAGTTGATGGCATGGTGGTTAAGGCGACTGGGACCAACATGACCAGCAGCACTGTTCAAGTCCTGGACAGGTGGCTTGAAAAACATGCCAGGCACGGGTGCCCAAAATACCAAAAAGAGAAATGGAAAAGAAGAAATTGCAGCATGACCATTTCCCCATGGACAGTGCTTTCTCCCTTTCTCTCAGAAGTACACACACCCTCTAGCAAATAAATAAATAAATGGCAGGAAGATAAAAAACATTTCAAAAGATAGTTCTGAATGCAACATTATAAGAGCAAGAACAATGGTAAACATGAAAGTAAATTTAAACACATATTAATTTTGTAGAGCAACAAAAATAATATTTAATTAGACCAGACAGTGACACAGTGGCAAAATGTCATGCTCTGTGAAGCTATTCCACATGGAAAAGTTATGGGCTCAGGTCTAGAGACCTCCCTGAGTACTCTGGGAATGTGCATGCCCATGAACTATTTGGTTGAAATTGGGGGTGGAGCACGGCATCAAGACCCTTATAGGGGTTATGTCTCTATGTCTTTCTCTCATTCATAAAGAAATAAACTTTAACAATATATAATGCTCAATTCAAATGGTGACAAAACTTATAGAACTAAAATAAGAAAACTATATGTAACTTGGAAACAAGATTTAAATTATTCTTATATTGTTTGAGAAGAGGGAGAAATGTTTATTAATTTTAGACTTAAATTATGCCTTTTGAAACAACAGAAGTGGAGCCAGTTGGTAGACATGGTGGTTAAAGCAGCTAGATCCCACATGGCCGACAGCCTGGTTTGAGTCATAGACCTGGCGCCTTGAAAGACATGCTGGGCGCATGTGCATGCATGTCCAAAATTCTGAAGGGAGAAATGGAGAAGAGATTGCAGTGTGACCATCCCTCACAGAGGGTGCTTTTTCATGTTCCCTCTTTCTCTGTGTGTGTGTGTCTCTCTCTCTCTCTGTCTCTCTCCTGCAAATATGTTTAAAGTAATCATTAGAAGAAAAGAGTGTGTAATATGAAAGTCAATTGAGAAAAAAATAGAATACTTTTTTTTAAAAAAGAGGAAATTTTAAAAAATGGAAAATTTATAATAAATATAAACCAAGGGTAGGGTCTGAAAAATACTAAAAATAGACAAATAATCCAACTAATAAAAAAATAGCAAAAACTTAAAAATTTAAAAACAATATCCAGAAGGAAAATATTAATAAAATTTAATATATGTGATTTATAAGTAAGAAATATGTCCTAATAGAAAAAAGATGCTGAATAATCTATTCTATTATTTCTTTTTTTTGCTTGCACTTTTTAAATTTTTTAAATTTCATTTATTTATTTTTTCCACATTATTTATTATTTGTTTTTTGAATATACTTTCAATCATATTGTTTGACTTACAATGAGACCATTTCGATATGTGCACATTTCTCCCCAGACCTGTTGATCAAAATATCTTTAACAGAAAACACCACACCTCCCCATCCCATCAATGCTCTACCTCTGTATCCCTTCTCCAAATGTCCTTCGTTAGGCCCCACTCCTCTACATACACCTCGTCTGACATTCACACCCATCTCTTGTGTTTGTTCAACCGTTAGTCAATCAGTTTCAGTCATAGAATGCAGACATATGGTATATGTTAAGTGGGGACATACAATGTCTCCCCTTCATAGTCTGACTTGCCTCACAGCTATTCTATTATTTCAAAGGTTCTTAGAATTAGTACAGTATTTCTTGCATAATCAGATTACTATCAATTAATGCTATTAAATAACAAAGAACAAAGAATAATGGGCACCAAAATTAACATCTACGGGAAATGCATATGCTTAAAGACTATACAAACATTTTCAGTCTCACTAATAGTACGTCTGATTGAAAGAAGGTAACATTTACTTATCTAATTAACAAAATTGTTTTAAAAATGTTAACAATCATTTTTGCCAGGGAAAACAGGAATTCTTATATTGTGCTTAAAGATATCAGGTTGTTGGGAAAGTCATGATGTATTTTTTTCAAAGTATTTCCATGCAAAAATGTGTCATGACTTTTCCAACAACCCTATAGTATGAATAGAGATCTTTTTAGAAAGTAAATAAGCAATATATCTCAATATTCATAAAAAGTAATCATTTTTTGATCTAGTAATTTCTCTTTTATAAGTTGGGATCAGGAGGAATATATAAAAACTGATTATATTATTATTTATAACAGTGAGAAATTATAATCAAGCTAATTGAAAAAATAGGCAAATAAATGATGGTATACTACAAAATAATTAAAACACCATTTTTAATTAAACCGAGACGTGAAAAATGTTTAGTTATAATACTAAATAAGAAAAACAGAATGCAAAAGCATATATACAGCATACTTCTAGTTCTGCACAAGCATATATATGCAAAATGAAAATGAAGGAAAATAGCAAAATGAAATGAAGGAAATAACAAAAGTTCTGGCTGTGGATATTTATGGTTGATATAATTATGGGAAAATTCTTTTTTTATTTATGTATAAATTGTTTTCTATCATAAAGATGTATCATCTATGTAATCAGAATATTAATGGTAAATAGTAATTAAGTAAAAATAAATATCACAAGACAGAACACTGGAAAATAAGGAACCTGGTGAAAGGTTCACCTTAATAAGCTGATTGGGCCAGTCAGTGGAACTACTGTCCAGGAGGCTGGCAGGCCAGGCATTAAAGAGCAAGATGGGCTGCTGGCTGTGCCTGGGAATAGAGGACTGAGCAGGCAGCTCTGGGGCCACGCTCTTATTGTATTCCTTCACTGTGTCTGGCTTGGACTTGTCACCTAAGAGAGAGGTTTCTTACAGAACATACTAAACTGAAATTTCCCAATAGAGAACTGATTTCTTTCTTTTTTTAAAAGAGAGATTTTTGATATAGGGCACGTGTGCTTGCCAGAGAGACAGAGACAGAAAGCGAGAAATCACTCCCCAGGGGGATGGACACACCGCAATCTCCTCTCCTTCATTCTCCTCTTGGGATTTTGGGCACGCAGGCACACACACAAGCACATGCACCTGGTGTGAGTTTCAAGCTGCCGGGTCTAGGACTTGAATTACAGCCGGCAATGTAGGAATCCAGCAACGACGTAACCATTATCATCTGCTGGTCCCGAGAACCGATTTCAATGCACCATTTAAATTAATACAGTTAGTACTACCAAACATAAAGTAGAATCCATGTGCCAGACAGTGGCGTGTTGGTTAAAAAGGCTGGATACCACGCTGCTAACTACATGATATGAGTTCCAGACCTGGCACCTTGAGAAACACGTCGGCATCTTGTGTGTGCCTAAAATCCTGAAAGGAGAAATGCAGAAGGAACTGTGGCATAGCCATTCCCTTTGGGCGGTGCTTTCTCACTTTCTCTCTGTCTCTCTCTTGCAAGCAGCTATGCCCTTTAACAAATTAAAAAAGAAGAAGAAAGAAGGAAGAAGAATCCAAATTAGATTATTACTGGATTATTTTCTAGTCTAGGAGGAAATGAATTCATGTATACTTCTCATGCAGTAAATGGAGTTTTGTAGAAAAAACACTCCAAAGTTACAATTTTCTTTAGATGGAGGGAAAATTGAGTCATTACAAATAAGTATAATTATAAAAATAGAGGTTCATTTAGCTCACGGTTTAGAAGTCTAAGGTCCAGGGACAGTATCCCAGGAGGGCTTTCTGGCTACGTTTATAACATGATGGAGGGCAGGAGCACATGCATCTGTGTCTGTGTGTTTCTGTTCTGGCTCATTATCTCTTCTTATAAACAAACCTGACAGAAGTCAATCAGGGAGCCCTGCCCTGATGCCCTTAATTCTAATATTCTCTCAAAAGCCTCATCTTTCAACACCATAGTCAGGTTACGTTTTTACCCTCTTTATCCCATCACAACCAAATCTCAATACATGAAGTGGTGGTGGTGGTGGTGGTGGTGGGCTCAGACCATAGTTAGTGGTTAAAAATATTTATGTAAAATGCTAATAAAGTTATTAGTGTGGTCAAAACTACTTATGTTATATATACTTCATTTTAATTTTTTTTTTTTTTGGAGAGATTTTTTGTTACAGGGTGCATGTGCTTGCCAGACAGACAAAATGATACAGAGAGGTAGAAAGTGAGAAATCACCCCCCGGGGGGATGGCCATGCCGCAATCCCTTCTCCTCCATTTTCCTCTCGGGATCTTGGGCATGCATGCACACGCACCCGGCTTGAGTTTAAGCCATCGGGTCCAGTACTCAAACCATGGTCGACTACGTGGGAGTCCAGCGACATAGCCATTACGCTAACTGTTGGTGCCTATTTTAAATTATGTATTAGCCTACTCAACTACAATGACCAAAAATATCCATTGAAACCACTTTTGTTCTAATGCAAATTGGAGAGCTATGATAATTTCTTGGCATAGAAACACTACACAGCTTTTCTTATGAGAAACTTCTGTTTAAAAGTAAGAGAAAGATTACTTGCTGAGTTTATTGCACTTTAGTAAATCCCCCTGATTTCTTCATAACAATTTAAATTAAAATGGATAACCGCTGGAATTCTCTGGTACACTAAGAAAACCTATAACTCTCTAAATGGCAAGTTCTTTTTTAAGAGCCACAACTATCCATGTCGAGTAGGATACCTAGAATCAAAAAATTCTGCATGAATTTTAGGTAAATCTATGCTCATAAATAGCTTGACAAAGGATGTATAAAGAGAGGTATGAGAAAGAAACCTGTGGGCCAATCTGAGATTTGAACTCTGGTTCTTGCTTCTCAATGACTGAATTTGTGATCTTGAACAGAGATCTTAAACACTCAGAGATTCAGTTTACTCAATAGTAAATTAAAACAAAAACAAAGTCTGCTTTGCTTGTTTTATACGATTGACCTAAAACTCAAATAAAACTAAGACAGTGTATGTAAATACATTTTGAAAAACAGTGTGTTATAGGCAATGTAAACATTTCAATTGTTGCCATGATCTAGGAAGATTCAATTGATATGCTCCTTACCTTAGCATATAAATACTCATTTCTACTGCACTGAAAGCTCTCTTTAGTGCATGCCTCATGAATATCTAAGCACTAATCTAGAATAGACCCAAAAGGTCATTAAAATTTTGAAAAATTAGTAATAGAATTAATTAATCATAGCTGGTTAAAAGGTAACACATGCCACATAAAAATACCTATACAGGGACCAGCAGATGGTGTAATGGCTATGTCGCTGGACTTCCATATAGTTGACCACAGTTTGAGTCCCGGACCCGGTGGCTTAAACTCAGGCTGGGTACGTGTGCGTACATGCCCAAGATCCTGAGAGGAGAATGAAGAAGGGATTGCAGCATGGCCATCCCCCCTGGGTGGGGGGAGGGAACGATATCTCGCTTTCTGTCTCTCTGTCTCTCTCTGTCTTTCTGGTGAGCGCACATGCCCTATAGCAAAAACCTCTCAAAAAAAAATGCCTACACAAATGTTCATAGTAATATTCAGAATAGATAAAAAAATGAAAATAATCCAAGTGTACATCATCCAATTTATATGTAAACAAAATAGGGAAGTACAATAGAATATTATTTGGCAATAAAAAAGGATGAAATGGGGGACAGCAGGTGGTACTGGACTCCCACATGGCCAACTGTGGTTCAAACAGTGGAACTGGTGGCTTGCTTTCTCACTCCCCCTCTCCTCTTGCTCTTCAGATATTTATATTGCCATACTCTTACTTGAATGCTTTGAATGACTACATCCAATTCTGTACCTATGCCTCTGGTATTGCTTTTTAACCTTTCTGGAATCCATTTTCTAAAAAATAAAGACATTTTCGGATCTGAGAGCTAAATAATAATAATAATTCTTTTATTTAACTTTATTTATTTATTTATTTTAATTTGACCAGAGAGGGACAGATTGAGAGAGAGAGAAAAACCGAGAAAGCAAGCTGCCAGGTCCAGGATTTGAACCACAGTCAGCCATGTGGGAGTCCAGTGCCCTTAACCAACATGCCACCTGCTGGCCCACTGATATATCTTACAACACAATGAACTCTGAAAAGTTACGCAAACTGAAAGAAGAGAATCACAAAAGACCATATATTATATTACTTCATTTTTATAAAACGTCCAAAATAGCAAAATCTACAGAGAAAGAAAATAGCTTAGTGCTTTCTTGGGACTGGAGGGAGGACGCACGCATACACGCCTGGCATGAGTTTAAGCCACCAGATCCAGTGCTCAAACCATGGTCGACTACATGGGAGTCCAGTGACATAGCCATTACGCCAACTGCCGGTCCCAAAGGTGCTAGATTCTCACATGGCTGACTGTGGTTCAAACTCCAGACCTGGCAGCTTGAAAATCATGCAGGGGGCATGTGTGTGCATGCCCAAAATCCTGAGAGGAGAATGGAGAAGAGATTACCACATGGCCATCCCCCACAAGAATGATTTCTCACTTTTCTTCTCTCTGTCTCTCTTTGAGGAGTACACACATCCTATAGCAAAAACAAACAAACAAACAAACAAAACAAAAATAAAACAAAGAAACAAACAAAAACAAAAAATGTCATAGTGTCAATATATGGTAGGAGAAACAGAGAATTGATACTTTAAACATTACTAAAAAAGAAACTATTACTATGCCTTGTTAAGTAAGGGATAATTATCAGAAACAGAAATAGAATACACAATACTCAATTTAGTAGATAAAAATCAATTTATCTAGGAAAAAGAAACAAAGCTAAATAATTTACACACGTACAAAATCAGTTTGCAGAAACAAGCCTTGGCAAGGCAGTAATTATTGTGACTGCAAATACCAACCAAAGGACTCACAGAGTGGATGGGAAACTATCCTTTTCTACAGGGGATAGATATAAAACAAAATAATTCAGAGAAGTTAGAAATAAGGAATGAAAGAAGGATCACCAGGGAAACCTGAAATAAAAGAGAAAAGGGGGCAGACATTTTGAAATTCTAGAAAATAAGCTTTATTTATTTATTTTTTGAGATATTTTTGCTATAGGCCATGTGTACTCGCCAGAAAGAGAGACAGAGAGACAGAAAGCGAGAAATCACCTCCCAAGGGGGACAGACATGCCATAATCCCTTCTCCTCCATTCTCCTCTTGGAATCTTGGGCACGCATGCATACACGCCAGGTGCGAGTTTAAGCCACCGGTTCCAGGACTCAAACCACAGTCCACTACATGGGAGTACAATGACACAGCCATTATGCCAACTGCTGGTCCCAGAAACTCTATGAAATGAACTTTCAGGTTAAAGAAATCACAGTGATAAAGAAGAAAATAAAATTTGGGGAAAAATGAAACACGAAGCCACGATGCTTATGAACACAGGAACATCTAACGATACATTTGGGAACGCTACTAAGGACCAATGTATGAACGCTATGTTGTGCGTATTTATTTATGCTTGTGAGTTTTCTAGCTGTTTGATGATTTCCTTTCCTTCTTGACATAAGTAAAAATTGCTTACATCCATTTTCCTGTTATTATTTTATTTATTTTTTTTTTTGCAGTAGTTGACAATGTTTTAAACACATGGAGAGAAAAAAAGAATCTGAATTCTAATAGTTCAGGATTTCCTGTTTGTTAAAGGTTTCATGTGAAAGTGATCTCGAACAAGGGGCCAAAATGAAATTAGTGTACTTACTGCAACTTTCATTTATTCATTCTCTGTTTTCTAATTTCTTCCCAAGTACTGGAAGATATACACATAAATTTGCTAACATTCTAAGCTTCCATGACAACCTATAATCTAAAGTAGTAAAATATAATCAAGACTGTAAGCTAGAAAAAAAAGAAAACATTCTCTCAAATATTCTATTCCCTCCAAAAACTGATCCTATGAATGGCAGCCATGATTATTATTTAGTTTTATTTTTCCAGAATAACTAAAAATGCTATAAACAGAATGAATTATATTTGTATTTCCTATTTGCATTTGAAGGAGTCTATTTTTCATATTCCTGGCTTTTCTTGAATAACATCAAAATCTGGAAATAGCAACATGAAATTATTAAAATAAGGACATCTTTTAAAAGGAAATAAAGTATTTTAATTCTATGAATTTTCCTAATCTTCCTACTTAAACATTTTACTACATATAAAATATAAATTAAAATAAGGATACAATTACATTAGTATGGCTCAAAATACTTCAATTGTTAATCATAACCGGTGAATTTTTCCTCTTTGGGGGTTATTATATTCAGAAGCCATTATTTCAGGATTCCAATACCACATTTACTTGCACATAATGATCTCTGTTTCACCGTAATTTGCAATATTTCTGTATTTGCAATAAAGGAATGTAGTAATGCAGCCGTTAACTACAAATGAAAACACTTACTATATTTTGCACTTCTCAACATTCAAAAATGAGACTATGTAATTAAAATGCGACTCATCTCCACCCATCTTTTGTGGTAAACATGGTTAATAAATAGAGAGAAATATGAGTGAATTGTTAACTAGGGGGTACTGGTACTCCAAGGTCTAAATATAGGTGCTTTGTTTCTTCCATCATACCTGTATCTTAAATTCCTTCTGCTCCTACTGTCAGGGAAAGGCTGCCAGGTGAGCAGTCTGTCACTCTTGCCTAAGCTAATAGATTCTCCAGTGGCTTTTGTTACAGCTCATGTCATACTATTAAAACTATGTGCCTCGAAAATGGCATAACATATGTAGCTGAATCTTGTCAACTCTAGATAATCAGACTCTGTTTGGCTTCACAAGCAGATGCAGATTAGAGAAGCAATAGAAATATGCAAATCACAGCGGTCCCCTTTCAGCACCGCTGTTCCTACCTCTAATGGCCCTCGCAGAAAGTTTGTTTGTTCAGCTCCCACTTCCAGCGCTACATCAACAGAAGCAAAGGGACGGCTGGCCATCTGCTGTCGTTCTCGAAGCAGTTGCTGGAGGGGGTTAAAAAGGATTTATTTTAAAACAGGTTTAAAAGTGCATTAAATCCAACCATATCTGGTTCCATTTTTGAAGAATGGCACTGGAAAACTTAGACATCATTTTATACACATATTCATATCCAGAGCACTAAAGATGAAAATTGCTTTCTCCCCAGGGTCTGAGTTATATTTCCATAGAGACTTTAAAGGCCTACAAATAACTTTTCCCCTGACCTCCATCCTACCACGACTAATAAAATGTACACAAAAGCGCTTTGTAAACCTCAGGTGAGAGGTGCTACTTAACTAAAAAGTGCTATGATCGTGATGGCTATGCCAAGTTTTTCCACTCAAAATAACCCATGCTTTTGTCTTAGCTGAAATACAATAACAGTACAAATGTTCAAGAAAAGATAATGAAAAGCCACCAAAATGCATGAATAGAGACTAAAGGAACATATACCCCCAAAGCTAAATTTTAAATGCCCTGTCAACTGCTATGGAACC
>NW_006203814.1:499980-507507 GCF_000334495.1 Tupaia belangeri chinensis | reverse complement strand
AATGGTCGCTGGCAGTGTTTATAACTTTATTATAACTTTATTCAAAGCCTCTAGGTTCATTATTTAAAATGAGGAATGATTAGTTAACTGCAGAAATTTTATGCCAGGACTTCTAAAGTACCCTCCAGATAATTCCTTCTCCTCGTGCCTACTCTAGGATTTTCCCATGCTAAAACCAATAAACTAGCAAGTCCCAACCAACTACCAAGCTAATTTATCTTTCTGCTTTTCCTTGTAATTACAATAGTCATGAAGTCATGATAAGAAAAAAAATTGATGATCAGTACTAGATACCGCAAATCTTGCTCCTCTCATTCTACACAGCTAATAACGTTATCATTAAATATTAAAAGCAGATGAGTGATGCAATTAAATACTCGTTTAAATGAGAGGAAAATTGTATCATTGAAGAAAGGCAAAATCCTTGAACACAGTGAATGGTTTCATTATTTATAGATATTTTTAAAGACTCGTTGACATTAACTTAAAGTGTTAACTGCTGGCCTTTGGATATGAACGTAGAACTGTGATGTATCATTTATCACATCTAAGTTATCGAACTATTTAATATAAACTAAAACTTATTTTATTAATAACACAGCTGCTGTCAAACAGAGTTTGGTTTGTGTCTCTCGATAGGAGTGATCTGAATAGTGTGTCTGTGCAAAACGCAAATATAATGTCATTTTAAATGCCAAAGGACACTAAATGTAGAAGACACCACATTTCTGGGCCAGCCAGTGGTGTGGTGGCTAAGGCGGCTGGATCTTACATGGCCAACTGTCCTGTTCGAGTCCTGGACCTGGAGGCTTTAAGAACGTACTGAATGCACATGCATGCATGCCCAAAATCCTGAGAGAAGAATAGAGAAGGGATTGCAGTGTGGCCATCCTTCCTGAGTGGGCAATCTCTCACTTTCCTTCCCTCTCTCTCTATCCCTTTCTGGTGAGTACATGTACCCTATGACAAAGAAAAAAAAAAACAAAAAACTATGCTTTTTGCTTTTTGTCTTCGGTAAAAGTATGCATGCATATCACTATTTCCCTTGACCCAACATGCACATGAATATACAACATTCTTTTCCTATAGTAAATTATAAATAGACTTGAGCAAACTGTAAATCCTAAGAGTTAACAATCTCCTTCATATGTGTACATTCTCCTCAGCTTATAAATGGCATCTCATATGAGTAAGTGATTTTTAACAAAAAGAATAACTTCTGTTTTCCTCATCTTGCCTTGTTCCTACATCTAAGAGTAAAAGACCTATAAAATATAATTAATAAATACCCAGTATCAGGAACCAGCAGTTAGTGTAATGGCTATGTCGCTGGACTCCCACGTAGTCGACCGCGGTTTGTGTCCCGGACCTGGTGGCTTAAAACTCACGCTGGGCGCGTGTGCGTGCATGCCCAAGATCCCGAGAGGAGAATGGAGAAGGGATTGCGGCGTGACATCCCCCCTGGGGGTGTGATTTCTCGCTTTCTGTCTCTATGTCTCTCTCTGTCTGGCAAGTGCACGTGCCCTATAGCGAAAACCTCTCCAAAAACAAACAAACAAACAAACAAACAAAAAAACCCAGTATCACAAATTATACTGTAAACTAGGACCAGCAGATCATCACTAGGATCACACATAGTGGACTGTGGTTCGAGTTCTGGACCCAGTGGCTTAAAACTCACACTGGGTGCATGTATGTGTGTGCCCAGAATCCCGAGAAGAGAATAGAGGAGTAGGGACTGTGGTGTGGCCATCCCCCCAGGAGGTGATTTCTTGCTTTTTCTCTCTGTCTCTCCATCTCTCTGGCAAGCACATGTGCCCTATAGCGAAAATCTTTCTCTCAAAAAAAAATACAGTGTAAACTGATAAATATTCCAAATTCATTATCTTGGATAGAGTTCCCTGGAATATACTGTATTATCCCCCACAACACTCCTAATGAGGAAAAATCTGGGCCAGCTCTGTGGCACAGCAGTAATGCGCTGCTCAGGAGAACATGGATCCCATGCGGTGAACCTGGTTTGAATCCCTGGCCCAGTCTGCCTAAAACATGCAGGACATGTGCATGAATGTCAAAGATCCAACAGGCTGGCAGACTGGATAAAGGGGATCGTGGCAAGACTAGACCCCGTGGAGGCTACTCCTCTCTTTCACTTTCATGTGCACATGCATGCACTACATCCTGAATAAAGGAGAAAACATTTTTCTAATTCAAAAGAAAATCACAGAATGAAAAAGTAGTTTGAAAATTTCCAGTCTATGTTCTGAGCTTTGAGTTTCTATCACTGTTCAAGAACTAGTGCATAATAAAATACTTTTTACAAAGAAGAAGAAAAACATTGTTCTTACCCAGAACTTTAACATGATAGTTCGTAAAACAAGACATGGTAAAATTATAAAATAACTAAAATAATTAGAGCACCGCACAGTATATCAGTGAAGGGTACAAATAAGGAATTAGACAAATGAATTTATTCTGGGCACTTAGCAGGAGACTAACTGGGGGCCTCTTGCTGACAAAGTGTGCTTCTGTCTTTGGGAAACCAAGGCAAATGTTCTTACTGGGAAACTTAGGAAGGGTAACTCACTTTGTCATGAACCTCGCTTTGGTGTGATGATCGTCAAATAATAAATGGAATAAACTGCAGTTATCTTTGCTGCTAATTTCTGACTCTCAATCATATTTTCAACAATCGTCCACCTTGACAAGTAACATCTGACACCTTACCTCCTGAATCTCATCTTCTCCAATTTAGGAGAAAGGAGATCAAAACAATATGTTTACAACTTAAATTTTACAAAAATGTGTCAAAAATACCGACATACAATATATTGGGTCATCAGGAAAGTCATGATGCATTTTTGCATAGAAAAACATTAAAAAAAAAACCCATGACTTTCCCAATGACCTAATAGTTAAACTCTCCAGTCAGAAGGACCTGCATTTGAAGGCCAGTTTTTCCACTTAGCTTTTTGAACTTAACTAAGTTATTTAGACTTCCCTAAGCCTCAATTTTTTACATCTGTAAAGAGGGTATAATAATGGCACCGATCCCTAAACCTAAACCTCAGAGGACCTGGTTTTTTTTTTTTTTTTTTTGGGGAGATTTTCAATAAAGGGCGCATGCCCTGGCCAGACAGACAGAGAGAGACATAGAGACAGAAAGCGAGAAATCACCCTCCAAAGGGGATGGTCACGCCGCAATCCCTTCTCCTCCATTCTCCTCTCGGGATCTTGGGCACGCACGCACACGCGCCCGGCGTGAGTTTTAAGCCACCGGGTCCAAGACGCAAACCACGGTCGACTACGTGGGAGTCCAGCGACATAGCCATTACGCTAACTGCTGGTTCCCAGAGGGCCTGTTTTGAATCCTAACTTCACTTACTAGTTATTGGCCCATAGTCAAATTACTGAGACCTTTCAAATATTTATTCTTTCTCTTCATAAAATGAGGATAACAGTATCTTGAAATTTTAAGGTTGGGAGTAAAGGGATAATGCACGTGGACTGCTCAGTACAGAGGCTAACTCAGAAACTGCTAATTGGTGCACTTACGATGTTAAATTTCAAGCACTAATGTTGCCTTTGAAGATGGCACAATAATTATCACAGGTCCATTTTCCTCAGCACTAGTGACACATTTTGCTCTACTAGTCTCCCTTTTAACAAATGTTACAAATTTATGAGACAGTTGGAAAATGTCATTATTGTGGTAAAATGAATTTAGATTTGGAACTGCTTCCTGCCATTTGTGACTAAGCATGATAAAATCTCAACCAAAAATCAGGAAAAGTATAGAGTACTTTCTCAAGAAATTTTGAAATTTATCTTCTGCGATTGCATTTTTTATATAAAATTAAGTTTGGCATTTTATACATCCATAAGAAGCCATATAACAGATGTATCTGTTTTATAACTAATCTGCTATTGCCAATTATTCAGCAGAACAATTAAGCCAAGAGAACAAATGGGTCATAATACAATAGATAATAATCATGCTGCCATAAACATTGTGAAGAAAATTTAAAAATTAAAGAGATGGTCTTAGTATCATATTTGTTGTCCATAATAATGGTTTTACTATTCAAAATTAACTGCAAAGCAAATTTTGGAATGAAACATAATATACACATCCATGCTTACAGTTCACAACCAGGTACAGTCAGGTATGGTCATTGATTCCATCAAAAGTACACACGAATACAGATAATTCTTCTGCTTACTACTACTAGTACTACTTCAAATATTCTATCTTTCCCCAAAGTTTGTACTAGGCAACTTTACAATTACTACAAGGCATATGCATCTCTAATAGACTATGGAATAAACACACACACACACACACACAACAGAACAGTAGCAAATTCTGCCCTCAAATGTCTTATCTCCTACTTCATGTCTATTAAGTTTGGGCTCCTCATCCATCTTTCTCAACCTTCAAGTGTTTTTCTGTCCCACCTCAAATCTGAAATTATCATATCTCATATGAATTACTTACTGTATTAATATGGCCCTATCTCTTTAAATCTCTATGCTTTTCTGAAATATTCTTTAATGAAAAAATCTATTTTTAGTTGTTTCACATTCACCACAGCACTTAATCAGTGGTATTTTTTTCCTAGTTCCTGAGGGTACATGCACCTACACAACAGAGAGTAAGAGAGTGAGAGAGAGAAAGCACCCCTGTAATAGGACTTGCTATGCTACAATTCTTTTTCCTTCAATTCTTCATTCTGTTATGGTCCTGGGCATACATGTGCATGCCTAACATGGATTTTCAAGCTGCCAAGGCCTGGGCTCGAACCCTGGTCAGCCATGTGAGATCTGCCTTTCTCTGTGCAGTGCTTAGCTACTGAACTATGAGGCTGGCCCACAGTTGACAGTTTATGAATGAACAGTGAATGCATGAATAAAGTATAGCCTAAATCTCTGTTTCATCTGAATGTGGGTAAAGGAAAATTATGATAAAACTGGTTTTAACCGTGAGTAAACTTCTAAAACTGTATATCCTTTGGTAATTCTAGAATCTATGTATTATGTATTATCCTTTAAAGTAGATAGACATGGATTTTTGTTCATTTTTATTTTAGAATAGAGCGGTGCTGTGAATGTCAGATCAACATAAAGTTTCATATTTCTCTTCATGTAGCTTATTATAATATTGCAAAGACTATGGGAAAAACTGCCATAAAGTAATTTATACATAAAAGTCCAAAGTAAGGATTAAATCATGTCAGCAAATAAGAATCTCTGTAGTCATTTGAATAACACTATTGATACAACTGATGTGACCAAGATACAATCTTTATAGCTTTTTAGACCTAGAAGGGACCTCGTAGATCTTCAAAGATTCTTCAACCTGCAGATTAAAGTCCTATAAAGGGTAAATGGATGAGCACCAGAAACTCTATGAACCTGGCACTAATAGTTGACCATTTTCTTTTCATATTTTTTCTACAATTTTGGTGAATTCAATCATTTAACTACTGCTATCTTATTATTCAGAGTCAAAACATAACTTTACTGTTTTCTTAAATTCTTTCACAAATTGATCCATGTATCTTAGTGCTTAAAAATGAAACAGAATGGAATAAATTCTAAAAGCAAGCAAAACTACTTTATAATTTCAGACAAATGCCTATTGGCTAGATATAAATGTGAAAATTGGGGCCAGCAGATGGTGGAGCAGTTACTTTGCTGGTTTCCTACATGGTTGACCATGGTTTGAGTCCCAGACCCAGTGGCTTGAAACTCATGCCAGGCATGTGTACATGCATGCCCAAGATCCCAGGAAGAGAATGTAGAAGGAATTGCGGTATGGCCCCTGGGGAGTGATTTCTCACTTTCCCTCTCACTGTTTCTGTCTGTCTCTCTCTCTCTCTGATGAGCACATGTGCCCTGAAGCAAAAACCTCTTTAAAAACAAACAAACAAACAAACAAAATAACTTGAAAATTCTTATAGGTAGAATGAGTTCAAAACTCAAATACATAATTCTAAAATTTCCTTTTATTTTCTTCTCTCATTTAGCTCAGTGGTTCTCAAGTTTTGATTTTTATACAATGGACTTTATGCAATGACACCTATACTTTGATTGAATGAGCTTGTCACTGTAAGACATTGGCCTCATACACTGATTTTATATTATAGTTTCCTTATAAAATTAGTCAGTCAACACTATTAACAAGAACAGGGCAGCACAAACTATATGGCCAGATAGTATCACCATCATTTCCATATAAGAGCTTTATAAAAGCTTTCTACTGGGCCAACCAGTGGTGTGGTGAGTAAGGCAGCAGGAGTTCACATGGCCAATTGTGCGGTTCAAATCCCAGACCCAGTAGCCTAAAAAACCCACTGGGCGCATGTGCATGTGTGTCCAAAATCTTGGGAAGAAAATGGAGAAGTGACTGTGGTATAGTCATCTCCTCAGTAGGTGATTTCTCACTTTTCCTCTCTCTGTTTATTTCTGTTTACCTCTCTCCTACAAGTGCCTGTGCCCTACAGCAAAAATTAAATAATAATAATAAAGCTTTCTACTAATAGAAATTAAAAATGTACATCCCATTTTTATAAGTATAGGCATTTTAAGCATGGACTTTCTTTGTTTAGGAAATATCAAAGAAGTATGGCAGATCTTTTATCTTTTTATAATCATGGTTATGAATTCTGAAACGTCATGACAGCCAAAACTGTACTTTTTATTTGGACAATTTTTCCCAGTTGAAGTTTGAAACCTAGAAAATACAAAGAGCACCTGACAACTATCCACTGATGCATAAATCACTGTAAATCTTTATGAAAACTAGGTTTAAGTTAAAAAAGATAGAACTTAACCAAAATTTGAATTTTTCTTAATACAAGGGCTGTATCTTAAAGCATCCTACAATGTTGTTTATCAAACTACTTAAACTTCATATAATTGGAAGGACCTTGGTAAAACCTTTTGTTTGGAAGGATCAAGTTGGTTTGAAGTAAATAAAGAAAAGTAAAACAATACCCCTATCAAATTATCACATCTACTCCAGAAATTGATGATATTTGCTAACATTTCTTTTAACATTTTTAAGTATATTAGAAAAGAATTGGAAGTGTCACAATTTCTCTTTAGTCTACATGAAACACTAACATGTCCCAGCACAGCCAATTACTGGTTTTCCCCAACTGCTGCCTGCTGACTTCATTAACAAAAATTTCAACTTGTAAGCCCTTATTCAAAAGAAAATAATTTGTATCTTCCTAATAGTGAGGAGTTAACATTGCATGGAAAATTTGATTATGCATATGCTATCTCTGTGTATTCTTATTTTATACTTGGCAACATACTTAATTTTGTCTAGTAACGAGGACAGACGCTTCTCAAGTCAGGTGGCACATCTCTTTTTTTTTTTTTTTGGAGAGGTTTTCACTATAGGGCGCGTGTACTCGCCAGACAGACAGAGAGAGACATAGAGACAGAAAGTGAGAAATCACCCCCCAGGGGGGATGGTCACGCCGCAATCCCTTCTCCTCCATTCTCCTCTCGGGA
>NW_006203814.1:430737-499430 GCF_000334495.1 Tupaia belangeri chinensis | reverse complement strand
CCAAAGGGGATGGTCACGCCGCAATCCCTTCTCCTCCATTCTCCTCTCGGGATCTTGGGCACGCACGCACACGCGCCCGGCGTGAGTTTTAAGCCACCGGGTCCAAGACGCAAACCACGGTCGACTACGTGGGAGTCCAGCGACATAGCCATTACGCTAACTGCTGGTTCCCAGAGGGCCTGTTTTGAATCCTAACTTCACTTACTAGTTATTGGCCCATAGTCAAATTACTGAGACCTTTCAAATATTTATTCTTTCTCTTCATAAAATGAGGATAACAGTATCTTGAAATTTTAAGGTTGGGAGTAAAGGGATAATGCACGTGGACTGCTCAGTACAGAGGCTAACTCAGAAACTGCTAATTGGTGCACTTACGATGTTAAATTTCAAGCACTAATGTTGCCTTTGAAGATGGCACAATAATTATCACAGGTCCATTTTCCTCAGCACTAGTGACACATTTTGCTCTACTAGTCTCCCTTTTAACAAATGTTACAAATTTATGAGACAGTTGGAAAATGTCATTATTGTGGTAAAATGAATTTAGATTTGGAACTGCTTCCTGCCATTTGTGACTAAGCATGATAAAATCTCAACCAAAAATCAGGAAAAGTATAGAGTACTTTCTCAAGAAATTTTGAAATTTATCTTCTGCGATTGCATTTTTTATATAAAATTAAGTTTGGCATTTTATACATCCATAAGAAGCCATATAACAGATGTATCTGTTTTATAACTAATCTGCTATTGCCAATTATTCAGCAGAACAATTAAGCCAAGAGAACAAATGGGTCATAATACAATAGATAATAATCATGCTGCCATAAACATTGTGAAGAAAATTTAAAAATTAAAGAGATGGTCTTAGTATCATATTTGTTGTCCATAATAATGGTTTTACTATTCAAAATTAACTGCAAAGCAAATTTTGGAATGAAACATAATATACACATCCATGCTTACAGTTCACAACCAGGTACAGTCAGGTATGGTCATTGATTCCATCAAAAGTACACACGAATACAGATAATTCTTCTGCTTACTACTACTAGTACTACTTCAAATATTCTATCTTTCCCCAAAGTTTGTACTAGGCAACTTTACAATTACTACAAGGCATATGCATCTCTAATAGACTATGGAATAAACACACACACACACACACACAACAGAACAGTAGCAAATTCTGCCCTCAAATGTCTTATCTCCTACTTCATGTCTATTAAGTTTGGGCTCCTCATCCATCTTTCTCAACCTTCAAGTGTTTTTCTGTCCCACCTCAAATCTGAAATTATCATATCTCATATGAATTACTTACTGTATTAATATGGCCCTATCTCTTTAAATCTCTATGCTTTTCTGAAATATTCTTTAATGAAAAAATCTATTTTTAGTTGTTTCACATTCACCACAGCACTTAATCAGTGGTATTTTTTTCCTAGTTCCTGAGGGTACATGCACCTACACAACAGAGAGTAAGAGAGTGAGAGAGAGAAAGCACCCCTGTAATAGGACTTGCTATGCTACAATTCTTTTTCCTTCAATTCTTCATTCTGTTATGGTCCTGGGCATACATGTGCATGCCTAACATGGATTTTCAAGCTGCCAAGGCCTGGGCTCGAACCCTGGTCAGCCATGTGAGATCTGCCTTTCTCTGTGCAGTGCTTAGCTACTGAACTATGAGGCTGGCCCACAGTTGACAGTTTATGAATGAACAGTGAATGCATGAATAAAGTATAGCCTAAATCTCTGTTTCATCTGAATGTGGGTAAAGGAAAATTATGATAAAACTGGTTTTAACCGTGAGTAAACTTCTAAAACTGTATATCCTTTGGTAATTCTAGAATCTATGTATTATGTATTATCCTTTAAAGTAGATAGACATGGATTTTTGTTCATTTTTATTTTAGAATAGAGCGGTGCTGTGAATGTCAGATCAACATAAAGTTTCATATTTCTCTTCATGTAGCTTATTATAATATTGCAAAGACTATGGGAAAAACTGCCATAAAGTAATTTATACATAAAAGTCCAAAGTAAGGATTAAATCATGTCAGCAAATAAGAATCTCTGTAGTCATTTGAATAACACTATTGATACAACTGATGTGACCAAGATACAATCTTTATAGCTTTTTAGACCTAGAAGGGACCTCGTAGATCTTCAAAGATTCTTCAACCTGCAGATTAAAGTCCTATAAAGGGTAAATGGATGAGCACCAGAAACTCTATGAACCTGGCACTAATAGTTGACCATTTTCTTTTCATATTTTTTCTACAATTTTGGTGAATTCAATCATTTAACTACTGCTATCTTATTATTCAGAGTCAAAACATAACTTTACTGTTTTCTTAAATTCTTTCACAAATTGATCCATGTATCTTAGTGCTTAAAAATGAAACAGAATGGAATAAATTCTAAAAGCAAGCAAAACTACTTTATAATTTCAGACAAATGCCTATTGGCTAGATATAAATGTGAAAATTGGGGCCAGCAGATGGTGGAGCAGTTACTTTGCTGGTTTCCTACATGGTTGACCATGGTTTGAGTCCCAGACCCAGTGGCTTGAAACTCATGCCAGGCATGTGTACATGCATGCCCAAGATCCCAGGAAGAGAATGTAGAAGGAATTGCGGTATGGCCCCTGGGGAGTGATTTCTCACTTTCCCTCTCACTGTTTCTGTCTGTCTCTCTCTCTCTCTGATGAGCACATGTGCCCTGAAGCAAAAACCTCTTTAAAAACAAACAAACAAACAAACAAAATAACTTGAAAATTCTTATAGGTAGAATGAGTTCAAAACTCAAATACATAATTCTAAAATTTCCTTTTATTTTCTTCTCTCATTTAGCTCAGTGGTTCTCAAGTTTTGATTTTTATACAATGGACTTTATGCAATGACACCTATACTTTGATTGAATGAGCTTGTCACTGTAAGACATTGGCCTCATACACTGATTTTATATTATAGTTTCCTTATAAAATTAGTCAGTCAACACTATTAACAAGAACAGGGCAGCACAAACTATATGGCCAGATAGTATCACCATCATTTCCATATAAGAGCTTTATAAAAGCTTTCTACTGGGCCAACCAGTGGTGTGGTGAGTAAGGCAGCAGGAGTTCACATGGCCAATTGTGCGGTTCAAATCCCAGACCCAGTAGCCTAAAAAACCCACTGGGCGCATGTGCATGTGTGTCCAAAATCTTGGGAAGAAAATGGAGAAGTGACTGTGGTATAGTCATCTCCTCAGTAGGTGATTTCTCACTTTTCCTCTCTCTGTTTATTTCTGTTTACCTCTCTCCTACAAGTGCCTGTGCCCTACAGCAAAAATTAAATAATAATAATAAAGCTTTCTACTAATAGAAATTAAAAATGTACATCCCATTTTTATAAGTATAGGCATTTTAAGCATGGACTTTCTTTGTTTAGGAAATATCAAAGAAGTATGGCAGATCTTTTATCTTTTTATAATCATGGTTATGAATTCTGAAACGTCATGACAGCCAAAACTGTACTTTTTATTTGGACAATTTTTCCCAGTTGAAGTTTGAAACCTAGAAAATACAAAGAGCACCTGACAACTATCCACTGATGCATAAATCACTGTAAATCTTTATGAAAACTAGGTTTAAGTTAAAAAAGATAGAACTTAACCAAAATTTGAATTTTTCTTAATACAAGGGCTGTATCTTAAAGCATCCTACAATGTTGTTTATCAAACTACTTAAACTTCATATAATTGGAAGGACCTTGGTAAAACCTTTTGTTTGGAAGGATCAAGTTGGTTTGAAGTAAATAAAGAAAAGTAAAACAATACCCCTATCAAATTATCACATCTACTCCAGAAATTGATGATATTTGCTAACATTTCTTTTAACATTTTTAAGTATATTAGAAAAGAATTGGAAGTGTCACAATTTCTCTTTAGTCTACATGAAACACTAACATGTCCCAGCACAGCCAATTACTGGTTTTCCCCAACTGCTGCCTGCTGACTTCATTAACAAAAATTTCAACTTGTAAGCCCTTATTCAAAAGAAAATAATTTGTATCTTCCTAATAGTGAGGAGTTAACATTGCATGGAAAATTTGATTATGCATATGCTATCTCTGTGTATTCTTATTTTATACTTGGCAACATACTTAATTTTGTCTAGTAACGAGGACAGACGCTTCTCAAGTCAGGTGGCACATCTCTTTTTTTTTTTTTTTGGAGAGGTTTTCACTATAGGGCGCGTGTACTCGCCAGACAGACAGAGAGAGACATAGAGACAGAAAGTGAGAAATCACCCCCCAGGGGGGATGGTCACGCCGCAATCCCTTCTCCTCCATTCTCCTCTCGGGATCTTGGGCACGCACGCACACGTGCCCGGCGTGAGTTTTAAGCCACCGGGTCCAGGACGCGAACCATGGTCGACTACGTGGGAGTCCAGCGACATAGCCAGTACGCTAACTGCTGGTTCCCATGGTGGCACATCTCTTCATGCTAGTGGTAAGAAAATAATTCTGTATGAATCCTACTACCTGGTCAACACATTTCACCAAGGACTGGAAACAGATTAAGATGTTTTCTTTTTCTTTTTTAGAGAATAATTCATTTAATTTATTATTATTATCTTTTAATTTGCTATTGGACATAAGCACTCATCAGAGAGAGAAAGAGAAAGCGGGAAAGTGAGAAAGCAAGCCCCTAGGCCTGGGACTCATCCGGAGGTCAGCCATGTGGTAGTCCAGAGCCTTAATCAACATGCCATCTGCTGGTCCTAAGACGTTTTTTTCCCCTTTTTTTAAAACTAAAATTTATTTATTTACATTCATTCACTATACATCATTACAACATATAAAATGAGATTTTCCATCCAGAATACACTGTATGTTGGCTCAATCAAGCACATCAACATATGTGTTATTGTCAACAAATAATTTTCCATCTCTTGTTTCCTGCATATTTTGCTTTTTTTCCCCATCCTTGATTTCCCATCTCTCACTCTCTGCCATTGCCCACCTTCCTCCCACACTGTCTCTGGTATCCATGATGCCTAAAATGTTTTTATTTTTGTTTTATTTTGTTTTGTTTTGGTTTTTAACTTGGCATTCCAAAGGATGATCTTGAAGAGTATAGTCCAAAATTCTAGATAGAATTTTCTCTCTCCAATACCCCTTCTACTTCCCTCTCTCCCTTTTCTCTTAGGTTTCTTCTCTCTATCTAAAATAAAAGCCTATTCTCGGAACAACTTGACAGAAAGTTCATTCATATCTGTATTTATTTGGTGAGTAAATTTTATTGTAATCATTCATTAATGGAACAAATTACTACATAGCTTCTACTCTGTCAGACACTGGAAACTAATGTGGGAGGTTGCTTGATTCTATTCAGCAAGCTTTTCCATGCCAACAATAAAACAAAACAAACAAACAAACAAAAAGTAGGGACTTTTCTACCATCTCCAGAGAGATTGAAGGCGGAAAGCAGACATTATATTCTGTCATGGAAGGAAGAATTTATGTAGCCTGAGGTTGAAAGCAACAAAGCCTCGTCTATTCCTTGGTGGAGAAAAGCCTGGATATACGTAAAAACTATTGCAGAATTTCTGAAGGTTACTTCAAGCAATTTTGAAATTACAAAGTGGATTTTTAACCCTTTTTTGTTGACATAGATGGCATCATTGATCCAGATTGCTGAAGATGATCTCAGTTCAGGATAAAAGAAAAGTGACTACATCTAGAAGAGGCTTCAGAACTCTACTGTTGCTTGATATAAGACTATCTTTCCCGGCGAGCAATTGGAACTGTCAATTTTAAAGATTACTTTGGGCGTGGGTCCAGCAGTTAGTGTAATGGCTATGTTGCTGGACTCTCATGTAGTGGACTACAGTTTGAGTCCCGGACCCAATGGCTTAAACTCATACTGGGCACATGTGTGTATGCGTGCCCAAGATCCCAAGAGGAGAATGGAGAAGAGATTGCGGAGTGGCCATCCCCCCTGGGGGTGATTTCTCGCTTTCTGTCTCTCTGTCACTCTCTGTCTTTCTGGCGAGCTCACGTGCCCTATAGCAAAAACCTCTCCAAAAAAATAAACAATAAAAAAAGATAACTTTGGGTAATTTAAAATCGTAATTAATAGCTTATAGGAGTGTTGTTTGCTTAACATCTATCTATAAAAGCAAATTAAAAATATTACAGGAAAAACATTATGGAAAACAAAATGGTCAAGGGAAACAGTCAACAGGGGGAAGTACTTTAGAAAAGGTAGTCACAGAATTCTAAGAATTAATTACATTTTCCCTGAAACCTTGAATAGTCAGTCAGAGTAGGCATGCGTTCTTGGAAGTTCAGTAGTTTAGCAAAGAAAAGTTTATTTATTGTTCACACAAAATCTTCGGCAGGTCGCGGTAACTTACTATGTGATAATTCAGCAATTTAGTCTCATGACTCTCCTCTCAACCCACGGAGGAAAGAGACTGACGAGCTGCATGTGGACTTTTCAGTGACCGAGCCCCAAAGTGACACACTTCACAGTCCAGAAATAATCACCCAGCCTAAACTAATTACACAGAGGCCAGAAGATGCAGGAGAGCAAATGGAAAATTAGCTGAATGGAACAAAAGAAGCCAGGAAGGACATTTCAGGTGGAGGCAGTAGAGAGTACAAAGTTCCCAAGAAAAAACAGAGCTGAAATCAGTCAAGAAACAGAAAGAAGGTTGAACCTAAATAAGCAAGATGGTGAGGCGCCGACTGGTAAAAAGATAACACTGGTTTTATTAAGGTTAAAAAAAATATATCAAAATAACATCTGTAAATCATCAGGCACATATGATCTAAATAAATCAGATTCATCATTTGTTCAAACTCAGTTTCTCTTTGCATTGTTCAGAATCCATTCTATGATGTAAGGAGTACCTTGGGAAAAAATGAGGTACAAGAAATAGGTTTTATCACCCTCAAATAAAGTTATTTAACATGTAATCCAGAAAATAGCAACAGCAGTTAATCTCAAATACAATGAGCCTAGTTCTCCCAATAAGTATCAAAAAGGTCAATTTTGTATGTAACCTTCTTTAATACAAAAGGCCAGGTGGTTGTAATTTATCTGAACAAATCAAAATGAGCAAAAGGATGAAAGTATGAAAAGGTCATTTAAAAGCTAGATCCCCAGAATGGATTTTAATACATATTACTCCTCACCAGAGCAAAAATGGGAACCTGTGAAATTTCAAGTTCTGAAACTCACACTTGAGAAAAATTTCACGTATAGAATACCCGCACAGTCATACTGTGGGATATATTGCTTCTCAAAGTTAGAGCACTAAGTTGTAGGAGAAATACTTGTCTTGCTCTCAAATAGAAGAGCAAGTGAATGCTGTGTCTTTGACATCCAGGAGGTGCACAATGTGATCAAGTCAACCTTGACAAGTAAAATATAAAAGCAGCTGATTACAATAGAAATGACACATCGACTCTTGCTTGTATGCCAGTAATTTATGACTCCAGGCTCTTGTTACAATAGCTCAGATCAATCCTTCAGTAGCCACCCCCCCATACACTAAAGAATTAATATACTAAAGAAAGATTTTTCCCTTCGATTCTGGGAATCAATACAAAGCTCAAGATTCAATTCTGAACCACAACATGCTAGCTTCTAGGTTAAGAAATTCTAAATGCAACATAATCTCGTTAGCTTTTTCATTTAGTGTAAAAGGAGTTTGTGTTGAATGTTTAAGCATTTTGTGACTATAATTTTGAAGTTCTTCAAGAGGTACTTAAATCTTCCTGGATACATAAATGACCCAAACACTGTCATTTTCCTCTTAATCAATATTTAAAAAAACTTTTTTCTTTAAGGAAAATGTGGTTATATTGCTATGAGCTAATGGAATCATGTTCAGTTCAATAGTAAGAAGCTCTAAAAATGGTTCTTTTGCAAAACGTTTCTTTGTAAAGTAAGATATCTGCTAATTATAATTTTTAAAAGTCTCTGTTGGAAGTTATCTATGATGTCCATTGACTAGTTGGTATAATAGAGAAATATGCAGTCTTGCTTTCAAAATTTTGGGAAGGAGAATAATACAAATTTTTAAAAATTAATTTCAGTTGTTCAAATTTTTAAATGTGAAGGGCAGTCTGAAACAGCATAGATTACTCATCACTGACATAAATGAGCTTTCTTATGTACTTAGAATAGTGTATTAAACCACAAAAATTAGAATGTAAGAAAGTCAATGGTCATGACAGACTGACTGGAATAACTCATTCTGAGTTAGAAGGGATCCCTAGGGTTTCCAAGTCCAAAGCTCTCCTTAAACAGGGTAAGAAGTGCTATGGCTTTTCTGACAGATGGTCATCTAGCACACTCGAATAAATCTAGCAGAAGAAACACTTGTTAGCAAGTCATTATAACACCATTATAAAGCTCATTATATTGAACAAGAATTTATATTCTTAGGCACATTCTTTTATGAATAGTGGGTGTGTATCCATGCACATGTGTAACAGAAAGAGAGAAAAAGAGAGTGTGAAAGAGAGAGAACCATCTTCGACAACCTCTCTTCACGCTGCAATCCTCTTTACTCAGTCCTCTAGTTCTTCATAATCGTGGTTGCCTGAGTCTGAACATGCAGGAAAGGCACGCTTTTAGACCACCTGGGGAACTATCCCTGTGGTTGGTTGTGTCACTTCTGACCTCGCAGGGCATCGTGTTAACACTGTACCACAATGGCTAGGCCTTGAGCTATTATCAGATAATTAAAGTCAGGCAAGGTACTTCAAATCTTATTTACTACAATTTCTTTAAATATATATTAAGTATCTTAAGTTTATTATTCATTTGTTAAACATCAAATACTGATGGAATATTCTAGTGTCCTGGGAGGAGGAATAGGCACTGGCCCTTAGAGGTACGAAACATAGCCTGCCCTTCAGGCATTCACTCACAGCCTCATGAGGCGGAAAGAACTATTTCTCACGTAACATGGTTTTCAATGTTTAGTTTTTCGATGTCTTTCTTAAAATGTAAAATGAACACAATATTCTAAACGTGATCTGACTAGAATACAATATACTAGAACCGTTTCTCTTAAATGTTTTCTAAATTAAGTTGCATTTTTCTCTTTATAAATAGTTTTATTTTTTAAGAGATTTTTTTTTTTTTAAAAATTGGCATGTACACTTGCTGAAGAGAGACAGAGAGAGAAGGAAAGTGAGAAATCACCCTCCAAGGGAGACGGCTACACCACAATCCCTTTATCTTCAGTCTCCTCTCAAGGTTATGGGCATGTGTGCGCCATGTGTCTGGTATGATTTTCAAGCTGCCAGGTCCAGAACTCAAACCACAGAATTGCTCATGTGGGATCCAGTGCCTTAACCACCATACCACCTGCTGGCACAATAGTTTTTTTGTTTTATTTGCAGCTCTGCTTTATGTTGCTAGATCTAATGAATAATGTTAAGTCTTTCTGACATGAACTTTGATCAACACAAATCTTTCAACTAAGTAGTTGTATGAGTAAAGTTTTTAAACTAAATTCAGAAATTCACATTGGTATTTATTGATTTTCATATTTTATTGTTTTTTAACCTATTGTTCCTTGAGTGTAGAATTGTCTCTGAACCTTTGAACTTCCAATGTATGAGTGATCACTCCCCATATTGCCACTTCTGTCAACTTCCTAATCCATTCCTTTGACGAGGTTAATACCCTTTGGTGCCAAAGAGCACAATCAAGACAGCAAATTGCCCCACTTGCTAGAAATCTAAGGCAAATCATGTAAGCCATCAAGAGAATGACTTTTGTCTTTTCATATTCCAGGGTTCCCTTCATACAGTAATATCAAAAGATTAAACAAATGCAATATATAGATTGAGTAACATCCCATTTATTTCCACAGACTATTTCCTCTCTGGGAGATAAGATATCTAAGGTACATAAGAAGTTCTTAAGGGAGAAGACAGGGCACTTCCCCTTGTTTTCAAATGTTATAAAATCATCCTTCTGATGCAAAATTTATCTTCCTTAGGTATTGTCCTGAAGTGCAATATTTCAAATCATATGTTGTTGAATTCTAACTTCTAACGTACATAAAGTCTGAGGAATAACTGAAAGAGATGCCTTTGTACTTCAGTCCTTGCCAGTCCCTCAACAACAAATAGTGTTCTTGGATGGATGAATCTCTGGTCCAAAAATGCTCCCGAGAACTTTGTATTATATCATCTTCATTTGTATCAAGCTTCCTTTACCTTTCAATTGGTACATCTTTTCCTGCATTTATTGGCTTATAATATATTACTACTAACAAAATATATCTAACCACAGAGTTATTCTCCCTCTACCAAATGTATTTTAACTTCTCACCCAATATATTCTATATTCTTACTACTTAACCTACAAATTCCCTTTATTCTAAAATAGTTTCCTTCCACCAATTTGCTCATAAATCTCTAAATTTTGTAATCAAGCCATTTATTTCTGGGTGGATGGTCATTTTAAATAGATCAGGGAAAAGAAACGAACCTTTTATTACCTTATTAGAGCCCTTTCTCTAGACATGGACACTTATCTAGCAATCAACAATGAATCTATTGAACTGTTGGGGTCTCTGATAAGAATTCCATTAAGAAGGCCCTTCTTATCTGTTTGGGATTCTGAATAAGCTGAAAAATGAAATGATGATAAAGAACATAATACCATCTTTGCTACTGAGGTTGTTTATTTTACCTAAATTTACAAATCAAATAAGTCACTCCACTTCCTCACAGGTAGAACAAGTAATGGGGCAACCTAAAAAAAGATGATCACTAGTCTTTCACTATGGCCAAGGCCTTATGGTGTAACTTATCGTGTGCGCACAACTATTCCTAAGCAGGCACAGTTGAAGCAATGATTTAATTATATTGAAAAGTCTTTAGAAATTGTTTCAGAGAACAATATGTACTGTTACCAAAGTGCAAATCAGTCAAGTTCCACAGACATACTACAGAACCTGAGTGAGTTTTAAATGGCTGGTGCTGGGCCTAAGTAGCCAAAACTAGTTCTTTTGTTTAAAATCTCATTTTAGACTTTCTCGCTGACCACTCCATTTAAAATGTCAAACATCACCACCAAACGCACACGAAGCCACTCTCTCTCTTTCCTGTTTTTTCTTCCAGTATCCTCTATATACCATATGCTATGTATTTTGCTTATGATTTGTTTCAAGTCTGTCTTCCTATTGATAGTATAGATAATCTCTGCTATAATCTCATCATCTATAAAGTATCTAGTACATGGCAGATGCTCAATTAATATTTGCTGAATTAAAGATATAATTAATGACCAAGGAAGAGTTAATGAATGAACCTTAAAATCATTTAGGCTGAGAGGTCAGCAGGTGGCATGATGGTTAAGGCACTGGACTCCCATGTGGCTGTTCACAGTTTGAGTCCCAGACCTGGAAGCTTGAGAATAACACTGGGTACGTGTGTGTGTACCCAAAATCCCAGAAGGAAAGTGGAGGAGAAGGGACTGTGGTGTGGCTACCCTCCTGGGAGCTAATTTCTTACTTTCCTTCTCATTATCTCTCTCTCGGTCTCTCTAATAAGAGCATGCACCCTATAGCAAAAACCTAAAAAGAATTAAAATCATGTAGATTGAGCTAGGACCTTGGACCATGTGGTCTAGAGTTGTCTTTCAACTGGCTGATTATATATGTCAGACAGATTTTGCTTGGGAAGTTAGGTCATAAAGACAACAGCCAGAGTAAAACAGACACAGTAAAGAAGACCAAAATTTCTGCTGGCAAGTCACAAGATAGCATGGTGTGCCCTATCTGCAGGAAGCATATCCTTGTTGCTTTAATCATCTTAGGCTAACAAAAAAGGAAAAACACTCAGTTGTAGTTTTCAATTTCTAACATCATTTCTTGTACTGATAAATGAATAATTAGAATATTTTAGCATCCCTTGCCAGGAGAACACACATAGCTTTCCTGCAGACATTTTGAAATTAAGCTTGCCAAAAATCTAAGGGGGTATATATATATATATATATATATATATATATATATCCTTCATCTCTTCCTTTTCTTTACTATTACATATTCTAAAATAACATGATCAATTTTCTCTCTCCCAGGACTTCTACATGCCAGAACTGGTTGGTTGTTTCTCTCAACTATTCTCTCTTTCTTCTGAAAGCTGGCGCTGTCAGCAAAGCAAATCAAAACTGGATAAGATCTACAGCTTTCAGTGGAATGTCTAGACGGTTTCTATTCCCCTACAAATATTCTATCTTGACTCAGTGCCAGTTTTGTAACCTGTCTGAGGACAAAGACAATTTATCACAGGTTATGCAATTATGAGTATATATACTTCCAGCTCCAGGGAGACGTTTCGGAATTAATTCAAGCACAGCACCCTTTAGAGCCACCACCTCTAAAATGTAAATAATCTGACTCACGTGCCCCTTTTTCATTTATTATACTCACTCCTTCTATCAGCGTTGGCTCGGCTCATAAGCACCGATCCTCCATGTCAGAACAATAACGTAACCAAGATAATTAACTTACTGATGAAATATGTGTGACAAAGCTTCTAAATTTCCCAAAGTCGCTGTATGCTCTCAGTGTTATTTAATCTTATTTTTAATACAGAATGAGTGACTTCCTTTGGTACAAAATGCTATATATTATATTCAGCCAATCATTAGACAATTGATATCCCTCCATAATGCAAGATGCTTTGCCAAGGCTGTAGAGACTAGCAAGAAATGGGACAAAGTGCTTGTCTTCCAGATTAAAAAATTGAGATTTAATGCAAATGTGTAATCAGCTATCAAGTAAGTGGCATAAGCGAGGGCTGTGACTTCAGGAAAAGACATCACAATGAACTGGCCTGGTTGTAGAGGCCTCAAGAAGTCTGTGAGACACAGCTGACACTTAAAGGATGGGTAGGATTTGAATACCTATATTATAATTAAATGATAAGTTGGGTCCAAATAATTCAATTTCACAATTCTCTAAGTTTTATGACAATAAATGGAGCTCTTTATCCCTCCTTGTACTACAAATTCCTGTGCCTTATTCCTTCTCATTTGCCAAACTATGTACATTCTTTTTTAATAGTTGTTTTTCTCTTTGACTCAAAGCTCCTCATATTTGAATCCCACAAATATCTTATATCCTGCCTTTTCCATTCCATTTTAAAAAGTGACTAACCATAGGAAGTAAGTTTTCACCATTCATGTATGAGAATACGTTTGTGATACCAGGATTTCAAAAACATAACAAGTGAGTCATTTATTTGACATATATTTTGCTCGCCAAACACTGTAATACATAGTAGGTGGGCATGCAAAGTATCGGAATATATTACATGCCAACAAATACCAATTCACTACTGTCTCCTTGATGATGTTTTAGGATTTCTTAATTAAGAAAGCACCTTAAGGGGACCAGCAGTTAGCGTAATGGCTATGTCGCTGGACGCCCATGTAGTTGACCGCAGTTCGAGTTCCGGACCTGGTGGCTTAAACTCATGCCTGGCGCATGTGCGTGTGTGCCCAAGATCTCTAGGAGAATGGAAGAGAAGGGATTGTGGCTTGGCCATCCCCTCTGGAAGTGATTTCTCTCTTTCTGTCTCTCTGTTTCTCTTTCTGGTGAGTGCACATGTCCTATAACAAAAACCTCTAAAAAAAAAATAAAAAAAGCACCTTAAGCACCAACTGGTGGCATGGTGCTTAAGGTAGCTGGATCCTACATAGTTGACCACATGGTTTGAGTTCTTGACTGGCACCTTGAGAAACACATTGGGTACAGGTGCATGAGTGCCTAAATTTCTCAAAGAAGAGAGAAAAGGGAGAAATGGAAAAGGGATTGTAGTGTGGTCTCTCTCTCTCTCCCCAATGGGCACAAATGCCTCTGGCAAAATTTAAATAGAAGGAGGAAAGCACACCAGGTGCATGTGCACGCGTGCCTAAGTAGGGATGAGAGACAGGATGGAGAAATGGATTAGAAAGGATTGTGGTGTGACTGTGCCTGACTGGAGAGCATTTTCTTCTTCTGTCTGTACCTCTTTGGGGAGCACACGTCCCTCTGGCAAAGGGAAAGAAAAAAAGGATGAGAAAAAAGAAAAAGAGGGCCAGCTCCATGACCTGGTATATAAGGCAGTAGGATCCTACATGGCTGACCCCAGGGGTCAAATCCCAGACATTATAGCTTGAGAAACATTCCAGTAGCATGGGCCTGTGTGATCAAAATCCTGAAGGAGGGACAGATGGAAAAGGGATTTCATCATGTCCATTCCCCATAAGGGGTGCTTTCTTCTCTCCTCTCTCTGTTCTTTGGTGAGTACATGTGCCTTCTAGCAAAAATAAGTAAGTAAATAAATAAAAGGAACCACCTTATATTCCTATATACACTGATAACTCAAAGGCCACATAGGTCAGAATTCAAAGAAAAATGTAAGTTATTGTAAAGTGAAAGAAGTTTTATATACACTATTAAAACAGACCTAAAAATTTGGGGCCAGCAGTTAGTGTAATGGCTATGTCGCTGGACTCCCATGTAGTCGACCATGGTTCGAGTCCCAGACCCACTGGCTTAAACTCACACCAGGCACGTGTGTGTGTGTGCCCAAGATCCTGAGAGGAGAATGGAGGAGAAGGAATTTCAGTGTGGCCATCCCTCCTAGGGGGGTGATTTCTCGCTTTCTGTCTCTCTGTCTCTCTCTGTCTTTCTGGTGAGCACATGAGCCCTATAGCAAAAAACTCTCAAAAAAACAAAAACAAAAACAAAAACAAACAAACCCTGAAAACTTAATTCTATATTTAACTACCTATTTTCTTCATGAATGATAAAAGTAATGAATATAACATAAATTATTACTCAATCCACTCAATGTCATAGCTGTCAACCAAGTATTGGGTTGTCGGAAATGTCAAAGCATATTTTTCTGTTTTTCTATGCAAAAATGCATCATGACTTTTCCAACAACTCAATATATGCATGTGTTTCTTTTCTGATAATCTTAAGTAAACAGCTATAATTTATTTTCCCAGTTCATTGCCTACTTCAAAAAAATAAAAAGTGAGATATGTTGTGGCTACCCTCCTGGGAGCTAATTTCTTACTTTCCTTCTCATTATCTCTCTCTCGGTCTCTCTAATAAGAGCATGCACCCTATAGCAAAAACCTAAAAAGAATTAAAATCATGTAGATTGAGCTAGGACCTTGGACCATGTGGTCTAGAGTTGTCTTTCAACTGGCTGATTATATATGTCAGACAGATTTTGCTTGGGAAGTTAGGTCATAAAGACAACAGCCAGAGTAAAACAGACACAGTAAAGAAGACCAAAATTTCTGCTGGCAAGTCACAAGATAGCATGGTGTGCCCTATCTGCAGGAAGCATATCCTTGTTGCTTTAATCATCTTAGGCTAACAAAAAAGGAAAAACACTCAGTTGTAGTTTTCAATTTCTAACATCATTTCTTGTACTGATAAATGAATAATTAGAATATTTTAGCATCCCTTGCCAGGAGAATACACATAGCTTTCCTGCAGACATTTTGAAATTAAGCTTGCCAAAAATCTAAGGGGGTATATATATATATATATATATATATATATATATATCCTTCATCTCTTCCTTTTCTTTACTATTACATATTCTATAATAACATGATCAATTTTCTCTCTCCCAGGACTTCTACATGCCAGAACTGGTTGGTTGTTTCTCTCAACTATTCTCTCTTTCTTCTGAAAGCTGGCGCTGTCAGCAAAGCAAATCAAAACTGGATAAGATCTACAGCTTTCAGTGGAATGTCTAGACGGTTTCTATTCCCCTACAAATATTCTATCTTGACTCAGTGCCAGTTTTGTAACCTGTCTGAGGACAAAGACAATTTATCACAGGTTATGCAATTATGAGTATATATACTTCCAGCTCCAGGGAGACGTTTCGGAATTAATTCAAGCACAGCACCCTTTAGAGCCACCACCTCTAAAATGTAAATAATCTGACTCACGTGCCCCTTTTTCATTTATTATACTCACTCCTTCTATCAGCGTTGGCTCGGCTCATAAGCACCGATCCTCCATGTCAGAACAATAACGTAACCAAGATAATTAACTTACTGATGAAATATGTGTGACAAAGCTTCTAAATTTCCCAAAGTCGCTGTATGCTCTCAGTGTTATTTAATCTTATTTTTAATACAGAATGAGTGACTTCCTTTGGTACAAAATGCTATATATTATATTCAGCCAATCATTAGACAATTGATATCCCTCCATAATGCAAGATGCTTTGCCAAGGCTGTAGAGACTAGCAAGAAATGGGACAAAGTGCTTGTCTTCCAGATTAAAAAATTGAGATTTAATGCAAATGTGTAATCAGCTATCAAGTAAGTGGCATAAGCGAGGGCTGTGACTTCAGGAAAAGACATCACAATGAACTGGCCTGGTTGTAGAGGCCTCAAGAAGTCTGTGAGACACAGCTGACACTTAAAGGATGGGTAGGATTTGAATACCTATATTATAATTAAATGATAAGTTGGGTCCAAATAATTCAATTTCACAATTCTCTAAGTTTTATGACAATAAATGGAGCTCTTTATCCCTCCTTGTACTACAAATTCCTGTGCCTTATTCCTTCTCATTTGCCAAACTATGTACATTCTTTTTTAATAGTTGTTTTTCTCTTTGACTCAAAGCTCCTCATATTTGAATCCCACAAATATCTTATATCCTGCCTTTTCCATTCCATTTTAAAAAGTGACTAACCATAGGAAGTAAGTTTTCACCATTCATGTATGAGAATACGTTTGTGATACCAGGATTTCAAAAACATAACAAGTGAGTCATTTATTTGACATATATTTTGCTCGCCAAACACTGTAATACATAGTAGGTGGGCATGCAAAGTATCGGAATATATTACATGCCAACAAATACCAATTCACTACTGTCTCCTTGATGATGTTTTAGGATTTCTTAATTAAGAAAGCACCTTAAGGGGACCAGCAGTTAGCGTAATGGCTATGTCGCTGGACGCCCATGTAGTTGACCGCAGTTCGAGTTCCGGACCTGGTGGCTTAAACTCATGCCTGGCGCATGTGCGTGTGTGCCCAAGATCTCTAGGAGAATGGAAGAGAAGGGATTGTGGCTTGGCCATCCCCTCTGGAAGTGATTTCTCTCTTTCTGTCTCTCTGTTTCTCTTTCTGGTGAGTGCACATGTCCTATAACAAAAACCTCTAAAAAAAAAATAAAAAAAGCACCTTAAGCACCAACTGGTGGCATGGTGCTTAAGGTAGCTGGATCCTACATAGTTGACCACATGGTTTGAGTTCTTGACTGGCACCTTGAGAAACACATTGGGTACAGGTGCATGAGTGCCTAAATTTCTCAAAGAAGAGAGAAAAGGGAGAAATGGAAAAGGGATTGTAGTGTGGTCTCTCTCTCTCTCCCCAATGGGCACAAATGCCTCTGGCAAAATTTAAATAGAAGGAGGAAAGCACACCAGGTGCATGTGCACGCGTGCCTAAGTAGGGATGAGAGACAGGATGGAGAAATGGATTAGAAAGGATTGTGGTGTGACTGTGCCTGACTGGAGAGCATTTTCTTCTTCTGTCTGTACCTCTTTGGGGAGCACACGTCCCTCTGGCAAAGGGAAAGAAAAAAAGGATGAGAAAAAAGAAAAAGAGGGCCAGCTCCATGACCTGGTATATAAGGCAGTAGGATCCTACATGGCTGACCCCAGGGGTCAAATCCCAGACATTATAGCTTGAGAAACATTCCAGTAGCATGGGCCTGTGTGATCAAAATCCTGAAGGAGGGACAGATGGAAAAGGGATTTCATCATGTCCATTCCCCATAAGGGGTGCTTTCTTCTCTCCTCTCTCTGTTCTTTGGTGAGTACATGTGCCTTCTAGCAAAAATAAGTAAGTAAATAAATAAAAGGAACCACCTTATATTCCTATATACACTGATAACTCAAAGGCCACATAGGTCAGAATTCAAAGAAAAATGTAAGTTATTGTAAAGTGAAAGAAGTTTTATATACACTATTAAAACAGACCTAAAAATTTGGGGCCAGCAGTTAGTGTAATGGCTATGTCGCTGGACTCCCATGTAGTCGACCATGGTTCGAGTCCCAGACCCACTGGCTTAAACTCACACCAGGCACGTGTGTGTGTGTGCCCAAGATCCTGAGAGGAGAATGGAGGAGAAGGAATTTCAGTGTGGCCATCCCTCCTAGGGGGGTGATTTCTCGCTTTCTGTCTCTCTGTCTCTCTCTGTCTTTCTGGTGAGCACATGAGCCCTATAGCAAAAAACTCTCAAAAAAACAAAAACAAAAACAAAAACAAACAAACCCTGAAAACTTAATTCTATATTTAACTACCTATTTTCTTCATGAATGATAAAAGTAATGAATATAACATAAATTATTACTCAATCCACTCAATGTCATAGCTGTCAACCAAGTATTGGGTTGTCGGAAATGTCAAAGCATATTTTTCTGTTTTTCTATGCAAAAATGCATCATGACTTTTCCAACAACTCAATATATGCATGTGTTTCTTTTCTGATAATCTTAAGTAAACAGCTATAATTTATTTTCCCAGTTCATTGCCTACTTCAAAAAAATAAAAAGTGAGATAACTAACCAAGCAAATTTTATTCTAATTTAAATGTTGTCTTGACCTCAAAAAATTGACCAAAACCTTATTTTAATTCAAGTTAGCAGCTACTGTAATCTCATCAGCCTAAGTAATATATACCACAGACATTAGCAAATACACTGAGCCAATAAGAGTTTAAATGCTACCCTTTAGCAATTCTCTTGCTAACATTTCGGCTTGAACTTACAATAACATTTATGATAATTTACTGTATACTGCTGACTTAAAACACTTAATTGGAAATGATGTGAACATACCTTCAGAGAATAATGGATCAGATCTGGCAAGACTTTCTCTAGTATAAACAAGCAAAAAAAAAAGAGCAAGACCAAGTAGAATGTCTTTGGAAATAATACCTTCTTCGTATAAAAAGATGTCTTAGCCTTTTCAAAAAAATAATATTAAAAGGAGAGCCAGAATTTGTGGATTTTCACATTTATTTTTAAATGATCTACTTATGTGCCTTTTGTTAAAACAATAATTCCCTTTTGAAAGATCACACTTCTGAAAGTAAGTGTATCTTCACAAGAACCCTGAGAGTTCAGGCTCCAATCTTCCTCAGGGAAAAGTGAGTCCCAGAACAAATATGGAACTTGATAAAAACGAAAGGGCACAGAACAGCTCTAGTTAATAGTGCACGTTTTATGCTCACAGTCTTTTCTTTCTATTGCCATACTGACGACCATAGTCTACTCACAGTAAGCAGCTGGGGAAACCTAGGCTTGAGAGTCCTCTCCATTCCACCCTGTGTTCTCCGCCACCTTTAGAAGTTATCCACCTGGATGCTTATTTGTATTCTCTAATATTAATGCAGCAAGCTGGATAAGGATGATTTTTCTAATATGTTTGGTTATTAGGAAAAGTCATGATGCATTTTTGCATTAAAAACAGAAAAATATGTCATGACTTTCTCGAAGACTTAATACATTTTCTTTTACTGGAGTATTTCAAAAGTTCATGGAAAATAGAATTGAAGTATGAGTTTATTTGGGGGAAAAGAAATTTTGAAATCTATGCATAATGTTTTGAGAATGTGCATTTCTATGAACATTTTGAAGACTCCTGACATATGCCATTTAAATAACTTGAAAGAGCTTTGTAATAGAAATTAATGTACAAGAATACATCAAAGAACATTTTTGCCAAATCAGGAAAAATTAAATAAATGAGCTTTCTGGTAAGAATATTTAAAAAAAGCAACTACTCTGTCCCTTTTGGAAAGCTATCTGCTAATAAACATCAAAAACACCAAAAGTGCATATATTCTTTGACTCGATGAAAGACATGGCAAGATTTATTCTTACCGAAGCACAGTTTGTAATTGTAAAAATTTAGAAATAATTTGGCTAAACAAACTGGAATATCAAAAAGGTAAAATTTTACGTAACCATTAAAATCATTTCAAAAACACATTAGTGACATTGGAAAACACTGGATATATGATACCTTTACATGAAAGACTAGAATAATAAATAAATATATACACATGCACATGCCTATACACACACACACACACACACACACACAGTAATATCTGTGATTAAAAATACGATTTGGGATGAAGTTTACTAAGAGTTGTTAGATACAGTGGGAGAGAGACAACAAAAAGCAATATTTTGCATGAGAAGGTAAAAACACTATAAAATGATCCAAATTATATATCACACTCATTGAATCTATCTTCATCTATACATCTATACATATACACACATATATCTGTGCACACGTGCTCACATGCATGTGTATATATGTGTGTATATATGTATATATATGTGTGTGTGTATATATATATGAGAAATTCAAGAAAATTTTATCTCTAGAAAATAAATCTTGGGGGAACCAGCAGATGGCATAACGGTTACATCTCTGGAATCCTACATAGTCAAATGCGGTTTGAGTTTGAACCTGGCAGCTTAAAACTCACGCCAGTGCAGTGTGTGTGTGTGCTGGCTTCTGGTATGAATTTTTTTTTTTAGAATTATTTATTTAATTTTATTTATTATTATAATTTTAAAAATATGCTATAGGGCCCATGCACTCACAAGAGAGAGACAGAGAGAGAGAGAGGAAAATGAGAAAGCAAACTGCCAAGTCCAGGACTCAAACCATGGTCAGCTATGTGGGCGTCCTGCACCTTAACCACTATGCCATCTGCTAGTCCTGTAACTATTATTTATATTATTTATTAACAAGATACCTCAGGATAAAAGTGGCAAGGATTAGTACTTGCGGAAAAAAAAAAAAGGCAGTAACAAAGTAAACTCTAGAAAAATCCTGTATACAAATGATTACAATTGGAATAAATAATTGTATATACCAAAATTCGGGAAACTTGTAAGTTACTGAAAAAATTAGAGAATATAGCAGTGGAAGATTCTTCTGTGAGGTAGAAATGTTCTTAATTGTTGATGTTCAAGCTAGATAAAAAGTTGTCTGTTTCAAAGCCACTGAAGTAGCTCAGAGGATTCTTAAAATTTGATTGTGTATAGTTGTTCTCATCACAAATGATCTAGTAAGATGAAAATTCAGGTGATTCCATAACAGCATGGTGCTATATAACTGGCTTTTAACTGGTATATTTAACTACCTAGGTTGCAAAAATTACTTAGATCAGGACTAAGAATAAATACAGTGACAAAGTTTGCCATCTGGTGGTCAGTGTGATACAGGTCTGATATCTTTACTTACATACGAAGAGATTTCAGAAAATTGCTAGAGAAATGTGATTAAAGTACTAATATACTTTTAAATTATTTTTCTAAGTTTATTAGTGTCTTCCATGAGCAAGAGAGACAGAGAGAGATGAGAAAGAGGAACAGGAAGACAACTTGCCTAACAGGGTCTTGATTCCACTGTGATCCACCTCCAGTCCCAGTCAGTCCTGGATCATAGGAATGCAAGAAATCTTGAATCCAGAACCCACCTAAATGGGTCGCTTTGCAGAATGTCAGATTCTACCACTGTGTCACTGTCCAGCCCATAGTACCAGTTTATTTTGGTTAAAAAAAAAATCATGCATAGTTGTTTTTCTTTTTTTTAATATATAGCTTACATTTTCTATGAACTTTTTAAGACTTCTTGTATGTCTTCATTTGCATGTTTCTATGTCAGAATTTTGAACTGAGTCTAATAATGTGAAGACAGTGTATGTACTAGATAAATTCATGGGTAAAATTAAAGCTCTGGCAAAGAAAATTGCATTGTGTGATTTGGTCAGCTAGCAGCTATGGTAGGCTGAATAACGTCCCACAAAGATAGCTGGGTCCTGGAAACTTCATATGGTTTGGGGAGTTTGATTAAATTAAAGGTCCTGAGATGGGGAGATGTTTTTTGGATTATCCAGATAGGCCTTACAAGTAATCATAATGTCCTTGTAGGACGGCGGCAGAGAGAAATTTGCTTACAGCAGAAGAGGCACAAGCAATGTGACCACTGAAGCATGATGCAATTCTACTAGCTTTGAAGGTGAGGAAAGGGGCCAGAAGCCAAGAAATGCAAGAAATTGAGCTTTAGAAGCTGGAAAAGGCAAAGAAATTGACTGTCTTCTACAGCCTCAGGAGGGGTTATGTCCTACAGACACCTTGATTCCACACAATGAAACTATTTTCAGACTGCTGACCTCCAGAACTCTAAGGGCATAAACTGTGTTAAGATACTGAGTTTGTGTTAATTGTGTTACAATAGCCATAAGTAACTAATACAACAGCTAAGTGGAAGAGGGCTTGAAGCTGGAATGATAAAAGAAGATATTAGAGGTAAACAAAAATGAACTCTATCCAGTTACTGAATAGATCCTAAATATGACAGTGTCTGTCAATCTGTCAATAAAGAATGTATTAATACCCAAATTAATTTTTTTCAAGCCTGAAAAATGTCATCAACATGATTCAGAAAGAAACCAAAGTTAATGCACTCTGATTCTTTTCTATGTAATTCCTGCAATCTGACCAGGTAAACTAGAGGGACAAAATAGTGAAAGTAGTTCACTCTACAACTGCTTTGGGCTCTTAAAGTATGACAGTGATCTTATAGTACAGTGGTCTACAACCTCTTTGGCACAAGGCACTGGTTTCATGGAAGATGAGTTTTCTGTAGACTGAGAGGTGAGGGATGGAGGATGGTTTTGGGATGATTCAAATGCTCTATGCTTACTGTGCATATTTCTATTATTATTACATTGTTTCATATAATAATTATACAATTCACCATAATGCAAAATCAAAGGAAGCCCTGAGTTTGTTTTCCTGCAATGATACAGTCTGATCCAGTGGCTTCTATGAGAATTTAATGCTGTCGCTGATCTGACAGGGAGTGGAGCTCAGGTGGTAATGCGAGTGATGGGGAGCGACTGCAAATACAGATGAAGCTCCATTTGCTCACCGACACTCACCTCCTGCTGTGTGGCCTGGTTTCCAAGAGGCCACAGCCCAGCCAGAGTTTGGGGACTCTTGTTATATAGTACATGCGAATTTTACTAACTAATGGAATGCAATTTATTTTAAAAAGTTAAATAAACCGAAGCAAAGAGCTAGCCTGTGGCAGAGAACAGATTTAGAGTAAATGATACTTGAGATAAAGTTCAGTAAGTCTAACAAAATAAGGAGATACCACTGATATGAGGAGTAATGTGCAGCACATTCTCTCCCTTTATTTTTTTACAAATGCCTCCGTGATTTTAACCAATCATGTTTTCTGGGAAGGAAAGAAGAAACATTTTATTCCTAATGCTAAAAGGGTCTATTTGTATTTTAATCAGTAGAATGTGTACTTATGCTTGAAAAATAGAAGCATACAGTGTTTTCAGTTCTCAAGATCCAGGAGAACAGGTGATCTGATGGCCAAGGTCATAATCAGATATAAGAGAAGCATTAATTAAGATCATCATTTTAGTTCAATAAACATTTACTGAGTAAATGCAAGATTCTGGGGAGGATGATGATGCCTTGACACAAGTAAGTTAAACACTCAATGGAAGAGGAATCCACGTGAGGCCCGTGGGGCAAAAGAGGAGGGCCATTTAAGTCCTACTGGGAGTGAGTGGATGGGGGCTGGGAAGGCTTTTACAGGAAACCTGAAAGAGAAAAACAAAAGTTAACTAAGAAGAGAAGAGAAAGAGAAGACATATATGGAAGAAGGAAGGAGAGATAAGAGGGATGAGAGAAAGGTAAGGATATAATAAGCAGAAAGCCTAGAAAAGGGAAGGAAAAGGCACAGAGTTACAAGAGAGCATGAAAAAATCAACATTTAATTTTCCTTAGAAAACAAGGCAGTGTGATGGGAATGAAGCTAGATAGATAGGCAAGGTCTCATGGCCCATCCTACAAAAAGTACTCTGTAGAAGACTGGGAACCTAAGTATGGTACTTACTGGATTTTTTCCTTTTATTTCTTTTTCCCATCAATAAGAGAGACAGAGAGATAGACAAAGGGATAGAGATACATAAGGGTAGACATTCCCAAGAGGCCCTGTTGCCAAGATCCATCCCCAGCTTCATCCAGCCCCTGATCATAAGCATTGCACATCTGACACATCCAGGAAGGACTCTGGATGGGAAGACAACACCTCCTCTTGTGAGTCAGCCTTGTAAAAGCATTGTGTTACTGCTGCACTGCCATCTGGTCCCCAGCCTTTCACTTCTCAACTTAAAAAGTCTAGTACAAGACAAAAAATAATGTTCAAAAGTTGTATATGATTAAAAATTTATCCTAATATTATTCCTAAAAATAAAATTTAAAAATGTACCTTAAAACTGAACATACAACTCATATACATAATATATATAAAGAGTAATTATTACTATGAATTGAAATTTGTTCTCCCAAAAAAGATATGCTGACGTCCCATCTCCTAGTACATTAGAATGCAACCTTATTTGGAAATAGGATCATCATAGATGTAATTTGTTAAGATGAAGTCATACTGGGGTTGGGTGGGCCCCCTAATCTAATATGACTGGTGTACTTATAAAGAGAATGCAGTGTGAAGAGACAGAGACACAGGGAGAATTGCCTTGTAAAGATGAAGGCAGAGATCAGAGTGATACAACTCAGGGAATGCTAAAGATTGCCAGCAATGCACCAGACGCTAAGGGAGAGGCATGCACGGCCCTCAGAAGGAACCAGCCCTGCTGATCCTGGAACAGTGAGTGTTTCTGTTGTTTATGCCACCGTATTTACAGATCCTGTTGCAGCAACCCTAGGAAACCTATACAAGTACAAAATGGTTATCCATGTGCTTAATAATCACTTAACCAAGAGAATGATCAGTATCTTTATTTATGTATGATGTCTGTGTTATTTACAGGTTTTTTGTTCTTACAAACTGTCATCAAGAACATTTTTGTGGGACCAGCAGTTAGCGTAATGGCTATGTTGCTGGACTCCCATGTAGTCGACCATGGTTCACGTCCCAGACCCGGTGGCTTAAAACTCACGCCGGGCACGTGTGTATGCGTGCCCAAGATCCCGAGAGGAGAATGGAGGAGAAGGGATTGCGGCATGACCATCCCACCTGGGGGGTGATTTCTCACTTTCTGTCTCTCTGTCTCTCTTTGTCTGTCTGGCAAGCGCATGGGCCCTCTAGCAAAAACCTCTCAAAAAAAAAAAAAAAAAGACCTGTTCAAAAACACCATCAATACCATTAATTTCAAGCCTTAGGGTATGTGCGCTTGCCAGAAAGAGAGAGAGAGAGAGAAAGACAGTGAGAGGGAAGGTGAGAAATCATCCCCAGGGGAGATGGCCACGCTGCAATCTCTTCTCCTCCGTTCTTTTCCCAAGATTTTAGGCACACGCACACATGCACCTGGCATGATATTCAAGCTACTGGGTCCAGGACTTGAACCACAGTTGGCTATGTGATAGTCCAGTGACATAATGACTATGCCATCTGGTGGCCCCAGGATTTTGGGCACACACACATGTGCCCAGGGCATTTTTCAAGCCTCTACATCCAGGACCCTTTATTTTTTTAACTTACTTTTTTTTTGGAGAGGTTTTTGCTACAGGGCATGTGCACTCGCCAGAAAGAAAGAGACAGAGAGACAGAAAGCGAGAAATCACCCCCCAGAGGGGATGGCCATGCCGTAATCCCTTCTCCTCCATTCTCCTCTCGGGATCTTGGGCACGCACGCACATGCGCCCGGTGTGAGTTTTAAGCCACCAGGTCCGGGACACAAACCGCAGTCGACTACATGGGAGTCCAGCGACATAGCCATTACGCTAACTGCTGGTCCCAACTTACTATTTTTTTAAAGAGGTTTTTGCCATAGGGCACTTATGCTCACAAGAGAGATAGAGAGACAGAGACAGTGAGAAGAAAAGTGAAAAATCACCCCCTGGGGGTGGGGAGATGGCCACACTTTCTCTTTCATTCTCCTCCTGGGAGCTGAAGCACACATGCACTTGCACCTGAAGTGATTTTCAAATCACTGGGTCTGGGAATGAAACTGTTGTTAGCCATGTGGGAGTTCAGCAACTTAAATATCTGCTGGCCCTGTTGGCTTGTTTTAAATGTCTTGACATGTCCAAGACTTTATGTTTATTTCTATTACCTATACATATATGTTTATATGTAAGTTAAAGTACATGTTATATACAACCATTAAGTTAAAAGCATACTATAATTAATGAACCCACCACCCAACCAAAAATTAGCATAAAGTTACAAAAGCTAAAAAAAGCAAGAGGTTCAAACACTGAGTGTTCAAGTGTGGCAGGCATATACTCCCTGATTCTTGTCTCTGACCTTTAACAGCTTATGTAACTAATCATGATACTTAGTCCTCTTCATGTTGTTCTTACCTCATATTAGGAATACTTTTTTTTTTCTTTTCAATGCATTGGTTTTACTGGGATATTTCATGGATATTTTTTACCTTAGTTTGGCAACAGATTTCCATTTCTTAAAGATTTACTTTTTTCCATAATTTGCTTTAGGTTTCTTGGCCCATAAGTGTTCTTGTATTCTTAACTAAGGAGTTTAATAAGAAGGCCTTGGCTCTCTTCTGACAGGAACTAAAATTTCAGTAAGATGTAGCTGATGACAGATTATATGATGTACTTCTTAGCAATAGGAGCCAATGGTTCTTACTATCTGGAATGCTTCTTTTTTTTTGGAGAGGTTTTTTTGCTATAGGGCGCATGTGCTCACCAGAGAGACAGAGAGATAGAAAGTGAGAAATCACCCCCCAGGGGGGATGGCCATGCTGCAATCCCTTCTCCTCCATTCTCCTCTCAGGATCTTGGGCACGCATGCACACGCACTGGCGTGAGTTTAAGCCACCGGCTCCGGGACTTGAACCGCGGTCACCTACATGGGAGTCCAGCGACATAGCCATTATGCTAATTGCTGGTCCCTGGAATGCTTCTTGATGCCCACATTATTTAGTAATGTTATAATTCCTTATTAAAAACAAAGCTAAAATACAATCAACCAAACAACAACAATGAAAAGAAAGCAGTTATTTCACACATGAAGCTATGGTTTGGATTTGCAGTTCTATTTATACTGAGTGCAATATTTTTGGTTTTTTGGTTAAAATAATATTTTCACAACTTGTCACTTACTGAATGTACCTTATCCTATGTGTGTCATGAGACATGCTACTGATTGACAATATGATTAAAGCAGAACTTCAATATTTCAATTCAATGTCTATGAACTGCTAAATTTAACAATTTGCAGTATTAGTGTAATCCCTAAAACTTCAACCAAATAATAAAAGATGTAAGGAAATGGCTTGAAATATATCTTTATTTCCCCCTCACATCCCCACTTTTCTGTGTTAGTTATCCTATAAAAACTGTATGAGCAGAAAGTACAATTTTGTGCACATGCAGCTTTCACAGTCTTTTTGAAATACCTAATGAATAAAGCATAAAAATGATACTATTAGTAATGACAATTTCTGTATAGCTCCTCTTTTTTTTCTTTTTTCTCTCTCTCTCTTTTCTTTTTCTTTCTCTTTTCCTTTTGATACTAGTAACAACTGGCTTCCACCAGCTTGCCATATGCTAGGGAGGACCATCATGCTGAGAGGCCTCCGTGATCTTGCCTCTCCTCACTTGCAAATTCTGGTGTGCATTCTGGCTCAAGGGCATTCAGATTCACCACAATTCAGAAAAATTATGGGGCACAAGTCCAGTATTTTACTTGGAATTTTTACTCGATTTTTTTCTTTTTATCTTTGTTTTCATTTCATTTAGCTAATTGTAATATATTTGGTAAGGCACCCTTTCCCAGTGGGTAATATTTCTTCCTTTTTAAAATGATTACTATGATGATATATTTCATCTATGTCTGTTTTGCTGATAGTCATATCATCAAATCTATAGAAACTATGAAATTAGCAAAATATAGTTCATTCTTATTTCTATATCACCACGATGAGATTTTCAGTATCAATGCAATGAATAGAATAAATCAAAATACTCTGTATGGCATTTTAAGCAGTACTTATTGTTTTCCAAAAGGGGAGAAGGGGACAATTTAGAGTCCATCAGTTATAGCACATAAAATTAGCCTCCATCATTGACTTGGCTCCACGGTCTTCATCTATTTTAATTTACAAGAAAAAGGACAGCCAAGTACAGGACAGTAACAACGATGCGGTCAGAAGGAGGCTCTGTCTTCAGAGTTATAAAAAAATGCACTGCTTTTGTAGCATTAAGATGTTATTAAGATATAGAAATCTAACTCAGACAAAGTTTCAAAATAGCATATATTCCATAATATTTACATGTGTAAGAGTTGATTATAATAACATTTCATATTTACTGCACCAAAATATTTCATTCATTTAAAAATATGTGATCTTCTTGCATTATAAAGTACAAATTCCAACAGATATTCTGTTAATAGGGCAGACTACATTCAGATCATACTATTCATGATTCTATTGCTTCAGAGGTATGTATTTCTCACAATAGGAATAATAATTTACAGACATTACTGAATGGGGGTTTTAACCTATTCATGGCAATTATATTTTTTATGCAGCACATTTATTTCAAAATAAAACTAGCACTAAAATAAGGCTTTCTCCTTGAGATTCCAAAAAAAATTAAAAGATAATTCACAAGTGAACATATAATTCAGTGATATTTAATGGAAACTATTTATGGAGCATCTAAAACTATCTTGGCCATTATCTAAAATCATTTGCAGTGATCAGTTGCAGTTTGGTTTTCATATTTTGGGAAGCACTGAACTAATATGTCAAGAATTTAGATAATTAGGTACTATACAAAGACATTACTATTAGTAAGTGGTTTCCCAACTATATGGTATTCATAAAAATATTTGACTAGTCCAATTTCTAGAGTTCAAAAGAACTTAATTCTTTGTATTGTATCATGTAACTAAATGTTTCTATTAGTACGAAAAAGAGAAAAAACGAAATTAATTCATTATAAACTATTAACATATTAACTATCTGTTTAATGGATCCAAGTTGTCTATCAGTGCTTTCAGAAAATGAGCCCCAGTATAGGATAGAAGGACTTCGATAGAGAGAAAACAATCAAGAAAGTTCTCTATAAGTGCTATCCAGAAAAGTGACTACAGCCAATTCATTTGGGGAGAGATTACCAAGAGAAAAAAGGGTGGTATGGAATAAGCATCTTCTTAATCTATTTTAAAATTTACTTTGATCAGGTCAGCAGGTGGCGAGAAGGTTAAGCTGTTGGATCCCATATGGCTAGCTCTGTGGTTCAAGTTCCTGACATCGGGGCTTGAAAATCACACCAGGGACATGTGCATTTGTGCCCAAAATCTTGAGAGGAGAATGGAAAAGAATGGATTGCAGTGTGGCCCTCCCTTCTGAGGAGTGATTTCTCACTCTCCCTCTGTCTCTGTTGCTGTTCCTCTCATGTGACCTATGTTAAAAAAAATTACATTTGGTTTGATCTTTGGCCATCATATATGTTTAAGAAGCTGACTGTAGTCATCCATGGGAAACATGAGTGCATGTATGTGCATGTGTGAGTACAAAGGTAGCGGTAAGCAACAGGTGAGAAAAAGTGGAGCAAACTTTCTGCTCAAACAACTGCATGCAGCACAGCCTCAGACCTTGTTCAATGGAAATTTTAAACAAGTGATATCAAGATTCTGAAATATGTCTCAGAAGAGCTGTAGCAGGAGATGATCCATGGCTTCACTAGCAGAATATTTTTTGGAGAGGTTTTTGCTATAGGGCATGTGTACTCGCCAGAAAGAGAGAGACAGAGAAACAGAAAATGAGAAATCATCCCTGAGGTGGGATGGCCACACCACAATCCCTTCTCCTCCTTTCTCCTCTCAGGATCTGGGGCATGCACGCACATGCGCCCGGCATGAGTTCAAGCCACTGGGTCCGGGACTCAAATCTCGGTCGATCACATGGTAGTCCAGCGATATAGCCATTACGCCAACTGCTGGTCCCTTCACTAGCAGAATTCTAAAGACAAAATACAATCATAGAAATAGCTACCAAGAGATAGAAGTGGTCCAATCAAAGCAAAAGTAGACTGATAATAAGCAAAAGTTGTAGCCTTGGTTTTCTGGCATGCTCAAGGCGTTTTGCTTGTTGACTTTCTAAAGGGACAAAGAACGATAACATATGTTTATCGTAAGAGTGTTTACAGAAAGTTAGCTGAGGCTTTAGCAGAAAAACTCCTGGGAAAGTTTCATCAGAGTCTTTTCCATCATGACAATGCTCTTGATCTTTTCTCCCATTAAAAAGGAGCAACTTTGTGAGCATTTCTATAGGAAATTATTGAGCATCTACCTTACAGTCCTTATTTAGCTTCTTCTGTTTCTATTTGTTTCCTAGTCTTAAAAAACCTTTAAAGGGCATCCACTTTCTTCAGTTAATAATATAAAAAAGACTATACTGACATGACTGTATTCCCAGGACCCTCAGTTCCATATGGACAGACGAAATGCCTGGTATTATTGCTTACAAACGTTTCTAAAACTTGGGACCAGTAGTTAGCACAATGGCTATGCCACTGTACTCCCATGTAGTTGACCACAGTTTGAGTCGTAGACCCAGTGGCTTAAACTCACGCTGGGCGCATGTGCGTGCGTGCCCAAAATCTCGAGAGGAGAATGGAGGAGAAGGGATTGCAGCATGGCCATCCTCCCTGGGGGGTGATTTCTCACTTTCTGTCTCTCTGTCTCTCTCTCTGTCTTTCTGGAGAGCGCACGCACCCTATAGCAAAAAACTCTCAAAAAAAAAAAAGCTTCTAAAACTTGACAGAGATGATATTGAGAAACGAAGTTTGTATTTTTACTTTTATATTTTAATTTCATTTCTACAATCTTTTTGAAGTACTTTTGTGGTTACTTAGAACAATGAGAACATACTCCATGGATAGTCATTTGATTTACATGTTTTATTTTCCATTTAAGTATACCTTATTAAAGTGTGCTTCAGGGGCCAGCAGGTGGCATTGTGGTTAAGGCACTGGACTCTCACATAGCTGACTATGGTTCTGGTCCTGGACCAGGCAGCTTGAAACTCATGGCAGGCATGTGCGTGTGAGCCTAAAATCCTGAGAGGAGAATAGAGGAAAAGGGACTACAATGTGGCCATCCCTGTTGAGGAGGTAATTTCTCACTTTCTGTCTCTTTGGTGAGAGTATGTGCCCTATAGCAAAAATCCCTAAAATAAATAAATAAATAAATAAATAAATAAATAAAGTGCTTCAATGGTAGAGATGGGGTTGAGGAAATGAGGATAAAAGCCAGCAAGACTCTGAGGTGTCACTTCTCCCTTCAAATATAGCAATTTTTTTTCTTCTATTTGTTTTACATTTGGGCTGGGGAGTAATTTGGTATGGACAAAGGGCACTTAAGTTACCAAAAAGTATCAAAATGAAAAACAGCCATTGCATAAATAAGTTTGTGTGGTCCAATAGCTTTGTTAAAATTCTTCTAATGTTTGCTTACATGAAATAGTGAAGCATGTGGAACTATTTGAGTACTAGTAACAACGTGAATTTAAGTCCTGTTTCACGTGTGCTCACAATAGAATATTAAAGAAATATATGTAAAAACATTTTGAAATAAGTAGTTACTTCTCAGCCATTTAAATAGTCACAAAAGTATTACTATACATCATTTTTAAAAGATTGGCAAAATGCTCTTTTTTCAATAAAATCTTCCCTTTTTATTCTATTACATATGAAAAAATTCCAACTAATTTACAAAAGAATTTTCAACAGAAATTGCTCCTCAGTACACATACGTTTCAAATTTCGATGCTTTTGCTGAGTGCCTTTTTAAGAATATGACAAGTTGGAGGCAATAACACCTATATATAAAGAAGGTTGTTGCATTTCAAAGAGGCTGTGGAGAAACAAGAACTCTGCCTTACTCACAGAGTATATGTATGGCCAAATTATAATAGTTTCAGCATCAAAAATACACTGAACAATAAACTCAGAATACTTTACTATATAATATCAATCTTTTCTCTAACTGCTATTTGATTTTATAACCCAATTTTATATAGATTTTTTTTATATTGTATCTCAGTAGGTTAAAAACCACATTCTAAATAAATAAATAAATAAATACAGGTTTAAAAAATGCATTCTAGAACGTGCTTATGGGCCTAATTTTAAGGAATGTTTTAACAATCCAACATTTGTTGTCAAGTTAAACTTCCCAGGGCCTATGAGATTATAAACATAATAAAGGGACTTTCACCTGTAACAAATCTAGTACAACACGAGCTTAGGGTTCATAGCTTCTGACTGGAACTTTGTACACTGCCAGCACCATATGGCAATTTATTCTGCAAATTCTTGCACTGTCTTCCTTACTGCCAATTATTCCTGAACCCCTGTGCTTCACAAGTCTAATAATGGAAGAACAGTTCTGCTGCAATATCCTTAAAGCAATAAAGCCCCATCAGATACCTATCAGCCTCACACATTGTTAACATGAGTTTAGCTGTTTGTTAACAGACAAAATTTTGTTTTACTATAACTGATGCAAATGGTATTTTCCTTAATTGATCAAAAAGTGGTCATTTAAATTATGGTACTTTATTCTATGCTATGCTAAGGAAGTGTCTTAGGACATCACTGAATCAAAAATGCATCATCAGCGAAGGTCAGAATTTTGTATTTGGCTTTAGCAGTGACTTCCTGAACATGACACCATAGCACAGATAACAAGAGTAAAAACAGATAAATGACATTACATCAAACGAAAAAGCTTTTGCATATGAAGAGAAATAATCAGCTAAATAAAAGGGCAAAGTATAGAATAGGAGAAAACATTTTCATCCATGTATCTGATAATGGATTATAATATTCGAGGCATATAAAGAAAGGACCCTATAATGCAATAGCAAAAAAATAAACAAACAAATATTCAATTTAAAAAATAGACAACCTCATGGTTAAGGTAGCCAGATCCCACATAGGTGAACACACTGTTCAAGTCCTGTAGCCAGTGGTTTGAAAACAGGCTAGGTGCATATGTGTGCATGCCCAAAATCCCAAAAGGAAGGAGAGATGGACGAGAAGGGATTGTAGCATTACCATTCTCACAAAGGATGCTTTTCTCTTCTGTCTCTCATTCTCTCCCACAAATGCCCCCTCTAGCAAACAAACAAACAAACAAAACAAAAAACAAAACAAGGCAAAGGAAGTAAATGGATATTTATTCAAAGAATATATACAAATTGCCAATAGCTAAATGAAAAGGTGCTCAACATTACTAATTACCAGGGAAATGCAAATTAAATACATAATCCTTGCATTCATTAGAAAGGCTACTATCAAAAAAACACAAAAATAGTAAGTGCTGGCAAAGATGTGGAGAAAATGGAGCTCTTGTACATCGTCGGTGGGAATGTAAATTGATGTAGGTACTATGAAAAATAATGAGGTTCCACAAAAAATACGGAACTACCATTTGTTCTAACAATTCTATTTCTGGGTATATGAGAGCGCTTTAAAGACTGAGCAAAAATGGAATTAAAGTACGAATTTATTTTGGTATAATGGTTTTTTTTTTGAGAGGTTTTCGCTATAGCGCGCGTGCGCTCGCCAGACAGAGAGAGACAGAGAGACAGAAAGTGAGAAATCACCCCGCAGGGGGGATGGCCACGCCGCAATCCCTTCTCCTACATTCTCCTCTTGGGATCTTGGACACGCATGCACATGCGCCCGGTGTGAGTTTTAAGCCACTGGGTCGGGGACGGAAACCACGGTGGACTACGTGGGAGTTCAGCAACATAGCCATTACGCTAACTGCTGGTCCCTTGGTACAATTTTTAAAAAATCCAACATAGCTTTTGTTTTTTTTTAATTTTCATAATATGCATTTTCCATGAACTTTTTAAGAGAGCTCCTCATATATTAAGAACTGAAATCAGTATTCAGAAGAGACATCTGTATTTCTACATTCATTTTACCATTACTAACAATAGCCAAAACATGGAAGCAATCTAATGTCCATGGATTGATGAATGGAGAAGTGAAATGTGGCAAATAAACACAGTAGAATTCATCTTTAAAAACAAAAGCAATCCTGGGACCAGCAGTTAGCATAATGGCTATGTCGCTGGACTCCCACGTAGTTGATCGCAGTGCTTGTCCCGGACCCGGTGGCTTGGACTCACGCTGGGCGAGTGTGCGTGCATGCCCAGGATCCTGAGAGGAGAATGTAGGAGAAGGGATTGTGGCGTGGTCACCCCCCCTGGGGGGTGATTTCTCGCTTTCTATCTCTCTGTCTCTGTCTGTCTGGCGAGCACACGTGCCCTATAGCAATAAATAAATAAATAAATAAAAATAACTCAAAAAAAAAAAAAAGAAAGAAAGAAAGCAATCCTGCCATTTGCAGCAACACGAATGTACCTGATGGACATTTTGCTAAGTAGAATAACCCAGACATACAAACAAACACTAGAACCACTACATAGGGATCTAAATTGGCCAAACTCATAGAAGCAGAGAGCACAACACATTTGCCAGGGACCAGCAAAGTGGGAAGAGAGGGAGTGTTAGTCAAAGGGTTCAAAGTTTCACTTATGTAGAACGAACAAGTCCTAGAGAAAGCATAATACCTATAGTTAAGAGTAATATATTAAATACTTAAAATTTTTGCTAAGAGTGTATATCTTCTGTTAAGTGTACTTAATACCTAAATAAGAAAATAAATACATAGGGCAGGAGGAAACTTCTAAAGGTTATGGATAGGTTTATAGCATAGAACATGGTGACAGTTTCATGGATGTATACTTATCTTCAAACGAATCAAGTAAATATATTAAATATGTACAGCTTTTAAAACATCAATCATATCTCAATAATGTGGTTTTTAAGAAACTTTGTATTTATTGCTCGATAATATGCTTGGCCAACTCCAGATGTTTCAAATGCAGTAGGCGGCATTTCTATCAATTCTGTAATAGATTTGGTGAAGAATAAGGAAGATAATTTGGATATCAAGTCAATAAATTGCAACTTGAACTAAATGACTCACTTGAAAGTGATTCTGAGATTAATCACATATTTGACATGTCCTGGCTTAGTCAGCTGACATCAAATCTGTTCATTTCCAAATGCTCACTGAACACCTAGTAATGTGCCAAGCATCAAACTGCGTAGTAGGGGTGAAAAGAGAGAGAGAGAGCCTGTCATTTAGATTTTATATTGTAGGAATGGAATTTTGTTTTTGCAGCAAAAGTGCGAATCAATGAGGGTGAGTGGGAGCCCCTGCGAATCCTCTCTTTCTCCCATGTGGACAAAGGCAAAGTTTTCATACTCAGGAAAAATCAGAGTAAGGTTTCTAAATAGACATAGGTCAAAATAGACTGAAATCCTCTAGAACTAAATCTGGAAAGAGGAAGTGCCTTTTCCTATAAAGGAGCAATTTCCAGTACTGAACTATTTTCTTCTTCAGAAGGCAATTCTTTGTCTTCAATGATTCAAACATGTGGATATATATATATTTTTTGCCCACAGTGTGGCATTAATAATTCAGCATTAACACAAGAATAGCACTTCCCCCTGAGAAAATAGAACAAATACTGTTCAAATTAAAGGAAATGCTAAGCTATTTTTTTGTTAGCTAATTATTGTTTTTCTCCTTGTGATGTTTTATAAAAATAGCAGACAGAGTAAATTATAAACACCATTCTAATTTTCCTAAACTTGTAAAAATAAAGCATATATGATAACTCGCTGTGAAAAAAATGAAATATTGTACTTATTTGACAATTATTTATTTTTCTTTGCAATAAAACGACTTTCAGAATTGTGCAGCTGGCATAGAGCAAAGCATTACTTTAAGAAATACTGAAAACTCAAGGAAGGAAGTTTTTATAAATTTAACTAAATATAGCACATAATTTACATTTTAGTTGTATTCTTGGACTTAACAAAAGCACCAAAAGCCTAGTCTAACAGAAAATAAAGACAGGATTTTTAAAATAACCAAATAAAGTATAAATAATTTTCAATGACAATATTGAATCTAGTGCAACAAGTAAAGGTAGTTTGTACTTTCACATTCAATAATAATTTCGTATGTTTCTGAATCTATCTCTGACTTCTAGGTATCACATCATCTGTAAATATAGGCTTTCCTTATTTTAAATGTGATTTTGGCATAAGATGAATTATCTAAACGGATGATTCCCATATTTTGCATTTCACAGACTAGTGATTATGATAGTAATTTTAGTCCTTTATGGAATGCATAAAGAGTTATCTGTCAGAACTGTTCTACAAGTCTTAGATGTATTATCTAATTTTATCTTAATAACAATTGATGAGATAGTTAACAATTGATAATGTATTCCCATTGTATAGATGAGAAAATGATACCATGAAGAAATTAAATACCTTGTCCTAAGTTATACAGGTAGTAAATGAGAGAATTAATATTTAAAATCTCAACTTAGTCATTTGAAACTAAATTTGGGTAACTGACAGAGGAGTTTCAACTTACTTCATTTTGTAAGAAAAGGCTTTTTTTAGGTTTTTGTCATAGGGCACGTGTGCTTGCCAGAGAGAGACACAGAGAGGGAAAGCGAGAAATCACCCCCACGACCTGGGGGAATGGCCATGTTGCAATCCCTTATACTCCATTCCCCTCTCGGGATTGTGGGCACGCAGGCACAGGCACCCAGCATGATTTTCAGGCATCTAGGTCTAGACCTTGAACTGTGGCCAGCCAGGTGGGAGTCCAGCGTCTTAGCCACTATTCTACCTGCAGGCCCTATAAAGAGATTTTTTAACTCCTCCAACACTGCTTTTTAAACTATCTATACATAGAAAACATTTGAATAAACAACTCAATTAGAAAGAACATAATAATTAAATGAGATTCATTTAGCTTTAGTATCTAATAGTCTAGATATCTGATGTACATATTTTTGTCCAATAATATGTCCTAAGCTCTCTTGGGAATTTTTTTTAAAGAGATATTTTTGCTTTAGGGCACATGCTCTCACCAGAAAGAAAGAAAGTGAGAAATTGCCCCCTGGGGCAATGGTCATGTCTCAATCCCTTCTCCATTCTTCTCTCAGAATTTTGGGGGGCTCGTGCATAAGCACCTGGCATGAGTTTTAATCCTCCAGTTCTGGGACTCAAGCTGCAGTTGACTATATGGGAGTCCAGCAATGCCACCATTATGCCATCTGCTGGTCCCAGGAGTATTATTAGCATACTAATAATCATGGAGAAGAAGGGATTAAGGCATGGCCATCCCCCTTGGGGGGTGATTTCTTGCTTTCTGTCTCTCTGTTCTTCTGGCGAGTGCACGCGCCCTATAGCAAAAACCTCTCAAAAAGGAAAAAAAAAGATATAGTGGTCAATGAAAAGTTTCTTAAGACAGGACTTATGCATTATGTTTACTTTTTTATATGCTTTTCTAATGTTTATGTAACAGCTAATCTTTTAAAAATATTATAAAAGTTTCAACTTAGAAATCTAACTTAGGTGCTAGATTCTATAAATTGTTTATGATTCATCTCTATTTCAATTATTTACATCTCCTGAGTTTTGGGGCTATTTTGGGTTGAATTTCCAGAACTATAATTTATTTGTTACATAATCTTGGTCAAGTATTTTCAATGGTAAGTATCTGATCAGTGGGTTGTTGTGAGGTTAAATGAGTGAACACGACAAAAGGTGTTTAATATATTAGGCATGAAAAAAATACTGGTCTTTTCTTCTCTCCATATGCTTTATTTCCATTCAATACAGAAATCATATTGATATTTATTATTGAAGAATATCTTCACAAAAAACTCTGTAGGGACAGAACTATAATTTCCCTAATGAAATGAAATTAACAATGTCTTAGAGGTTAAGTGACAATACATTCAATACTAGGAAAAACTTCATTATCAGAATAAAAAAAAGCATCTTTAGAAGAAAACATTTTAATACAAAATAATATATGTGTTGGTAGAATATGTTTAAAATTGTGTTTATCTGAGACCAGCAGATGGCATAATGGTTGTGTTGCTGGAATTCCATGTATTGACCGTGGTTTGAGTCCTGGACCCAGCAACTTAAACTCACTCTGGGCATGTATGCACGCATGGCCAAAATCCCAAGAGAAGAATGAAGGAGAAGGGATTGCTGTGTGGCCATCCCCCTGGGCAGTGATTTCTTGTTTTGTGTTTCTCTCTGTATCTCTGGTGAGTGCACATGCCCATTATCAAAAATCTCTCTCTAAAACAAACAAAAAAAAATTGTGTTCATTTATTTTATAAGCAGAGCAACACAAACTTCTTTACTTACTTTGTAACTGTGTTAGTAATGTTAATATGTACTTAAGAATAATCTTATGATAAAAGTATTATGAGTGTTTACAGAAAAGGATATTGAGGTTCTGAAAGAGTACTCAACTTGCCTCAATTTATATTGCTAGTTTAAAAGAAGGGCTGGTAGGGACCAGCAGTTGGCGTAATGGCTATGTTGCTGGACTCCTATGTAGTCGACCACAGTTGGAGTCCTGGACCAGGTGGCTTGAAACTCATGCCAGGCGCATGTGTGTGTGTGCCCAAGATCCCGAGAGGAGAATGGAGGAGAAGGGATTGCAGCATGGCCATCCCCCCTGGGGGGGGGTGATTTCTTGCTTTCTGTCTCTCTGTCTCTCTCTGTCTTTCTGACAAGCGCACATGCCCTATAGCAAAAACTCTCCCAAAAAAAAGAAGGGCCTATATTCAAACCCAGGTGATCTCATTCCAGATTATGGGCTTTTCATATCTTTAATAATACTGCTTTTGTTGTGGTATTTAGAGAAAAATGTAGTGCCTTGATATACTCCTTTAAAACAAACACACACTATCTTAGGGCTGCTCCTTGATTTGGTGATAATGTGCTGCTCAGGAGAAGAAGGGTCCCATGTGATGACGGCCTTTTGGATCCACACATCACAGCATAACAAAGCCTAACTTGACTAATCCAGAAATTGGTACCAGGTGCAGGACAATGACATTACAAAATCCTAAACTATGTGGCACTGACTCAGCAGTCAGTCTATGAAAAAACCTGCTATTGGAAACTGGAGACAGCAATCCATATTATATAATACAAGAAAAATTTGGCTAAATGTCTTTGATTAATTGCAAGACAGATCATGCCCCTTGTGACTTTGGCCCTAGGAGAAGAGAATGGAAAGCAGCATCCTTAGTAGTGAAGTGTATTGAGTACTTTTGGCAAGATATTAGGGAAAGAACTTCAATCAGGAGATAGTCTGCAAAGATACATGAAAGAGAATTTAAAAAGTCCTCAAATTTGAGGCTTTGTAATGTAGAAAAGCTAACTGATGTAGACCTAAACAATAAGAAATACAGCTGAGAAAGACTCTGAATGACAAAGGTCCATTAAAATGTAATCTGTGCCTGGACCATATGCAGATGGTGGCATAGCTGGACTCCCATGGAAAAGGTCCTGAGTTTGTGTCCTGGGTTCCTCTAGGGACAGGGGTAATGTGTGTGTCCATGTTTTTAGCCAGCTGAGACTGGGGATGGATCACGGGGTGGAGACCCTAGCAGAGGTCTCTTTCTCACTCTCCTGGCAGAAATAAATACATTTTATAAAAGGAAAATATTTAATATGTGTCAAAGATAACAATAAAGATGTAGCTTTTCATGTCTACTGTTTAAATTGTGGAGCTCATTATGAAGCCTCAGGGCAAATACCAAACTAGGGAGGAGTCATACTAAAAGTAGTTTAATGGGTTACAATAACTCGGGGCAGAGATCATATAGAAAGATTGACCTTTGCACAGAAATCAGACATCTTCAATGTAACCACCACTAAGTCTGCAGAGTGAGGGATGGAGGCGGGGGGTGGGGGGGAGCAAAACAGCAGAAAACTGAGAAGTTTTAATTTTTTTAAGTTTTTTTCATAGGATACCAGTGTTCACTGAAGAGAGAGACAGGGAAAGGGAAAATGAGCAATAACCCCTCGAAGGAATGCCCATGCCACAGTCCTTTCCCTGGCATGATTTTCAAGTCACCAGGTCAGGGACTCAAATGGTGGTTAGCTATGTGGGAGTCCAGCACCCCAACTACCACACCACCTGCTGGCTCTGAGAATTATGTTTCTCAAAGGACGGTGGGCAGGATTATTGGCAAATACATAAGAAGTCTAAGGAGTTTTCAAAGGGTTTTATTGCCAAAGAAACCACTGTAATTTAAAAAATAGTGATACTGCAGTCCAACAGGTGGTATGGTGGTTAAGGCACTGGACTCCCGCATGGCTGACCATGGTTTGAGACCTGGACCCAGTAGCTTAAAACTTACGTCAGGTTGGCACCAGCAGATGTGTAATGGTTATGTCACTGAACTCTCACGTAGTTGACTGCAGTTCGAGTCCCAGACTCAGCAGCTTAAAACTCATGAGAGAGTGTGTGTGTGTGCTCAAAATCCCAAGAGGAGAATGGAGAAGAGACTGTGGCATGGCCATTCCCCCTGGGGGTGGGGTGGGGTGTGATTTCTCGCTTTCTGTCTCTCTGGTGAGCACATGTACCCTATAGCAAACATCCCTCTAAAAGAAAACAACAACAACAAAAAAACATATAAACTCATGCCAGGTGTATGTGTGTTTCTGTGTGCTCAAAATCCTGAAAGGAGAATGGTGGAGAAGGAATTACATGGTTCACTCTCCCACCTCCGATGGGTGATTTCTCACTCTCTCTCTCCCGGTCTCTCTCTGTCTCTTTGGCAGTGCATGTGCCAGATGGCAGAAACTTAAAAACAAATGAAAAGTACTGTTACTGTTTCAGACTTAAAATGACAGTTGGGGCCACCGCGCAGCCTCAGAGCTTCTCACTGTGCAGGCTCAGAGCTTCTCACTGCACAGGTTTAGAGCATATGCCCTTCTGTGAGTTAGGAATCCTCCTCAGGAAGAAGCCATTAGGAGTTGCTGCCTCTAAGTGCCTAAGCCCTGCCTCTGCCACCATCTGTGACTGGCTGGAGGACTCTGTTATTTGCCACGGAGGGGCCGGTCGTCTCCCTTTCTCTGGGTACCCTGGAACCATGAGCTGGAGAGAGACTGAGCAGGCCACAGCATAGCCAACAGCCGAGAGTGCCCACTGGGGAGGTGCCGGCTGTGGAGGTGGCGTGGGGAACACGATGCCAGAGCTGGAAGCTGAGACTCAACAGAGGGAGCTGCCCAAGCACCCCCCTATCATCCCATAGAAGGGAAGGGATCAAGACCGCCAACTAGAAGCTCCCACTTTAGAGTCTCTCTGTGAAGAAAACAATGCCTGTCTCGGCTTCCACCAGAGGAGTGAGGTGAGACTAAGGAAGTACAGAAATGTTGGCAGGAACTTCTGGAACACATAATTTCTACTTGGACATGTAAAGAGGAATTCATCATCTAAAGCCAGTGTTGCTCTGGAGGAGCTCACTCTCTACAACCCCTCCAGGGAAGAACATGAGAGGGGTTCTCTTCTCGGAAGCTCTGAACCCCAGAATCCCACTTGCGGACTCTAGTGTTACACACCCACATAAGAACACCAAAATCGGCACAGAGTTAACACATATTTAAGGGAAGTGCACAAGCGTATATCGTCAGAAAATAACACTGGATCTCCCATCCCACCCCAACCCCAAGTGACAAGAGCGCTGCACCTTCCTGTGAGCTGACCAGCAGGTGGCGCTCCATTTAGACGCCACAGCCTGGTGGGACCAGGGGATGGATATAGAAGTACTATATTTTAATCATTGCAATGGCTGGTCTAGAATTGGAGATGAGAAGGAAAAAATATGAATGCAACTGGCTTTCGTATGCAGGACCCAATATTATTAGCAACAGTGAAAATTTCTTGTGAAGATGAACAAGAAAGAACAACTTCATTAGGACACTCTTACGTGAATTTCAAAATGAATCTCATAGGCTTTATCAGTTTCATTATATGAACTGGCTGGACCATGATGTTCCTTCATTTGATTCTATTCTGGACATGATAAGCTCAATGAGGAAACACCAAAAACATGAAGCCGTGCCTGTTTGTATTCATCGCAATGCAGTCTGTGGAAGAACAGTTACCATTTGTGCAATAGATTATATGTGAACTTTGCTAAAAGCTGGAAAAATACCAGAGGAATTTAATATAATACTGGAAACGAGAACACAAAGGTATTCTGTAATACAAAGGGGCAATATGAGCCTATTCGTAGAGCTACTTCCCCACTATTTGAAAAACAGCTACAACTATGTAAAATTCATGGAGATTCACGGAGCCCAGATATTGCTTCTAGAATGAATGAAATGAACGCTGAAAATATGGTCGGCTGTACGGATTCTGAAAAACAAGATTCTCCTCCTCCAAAGCCACCCAGAACCTGTGGTTGCCTTAAAGGAGATGGTAAGGGAGAAATACTACAGCCACCAGAACCTCACCAAGTAGAGCCACCTCGGCATCTCCTCCCCCTTCAGCTTTATAAACAGTCACTAATTTGAGGCAGGACAATGACAACTATCATCCAAAGCCTATTTTGCACATGGTTTCACCAGAACAACACTCAATAGATCTCAACAGAAGCTATAATAAATCAACATAATTTCTAGGGAAAAAAAATAAATCAACTAGCCAACACCGATGAAAATTGGAGTAAAATTTAAGTTTGCGATGAAGAAGATTCATCTTCATGAGAGACCAAAAAGTTTTGATGGAAACACACTCTTGAATGGAGGACATGCAATCAAAATTATATCTTCATCACCCTGTAGAATTGAGAACATCTCTAAGCCACAGGAATTAAGTTTAAAGGATCTAAAAATTAAATGATATTTCTCAGAATTCGTATGTGGACTGTAGTGTAACACTGTCATACAAAGCTACGTTTATTCTACCAGAATGATCACAGAAGAATTCAGGCCTCTAAGGCTTAGAACGCTGGCATCTTGAAGAGAAGGACATGTAATATGGCCATTTTATGGCTGAAAATGCCATACTCATACCTGATTCATTTAAAGGGAAGTCTTCAGATTTTCCATGTCAAACTATGAAAACTGTGAGTTTACTACAAGCCCTCCAGTTTAAAACATAAGGTCGTGTGGGTCATTGTCAAGTTCATCTCTATTCAGTGCAACCCTCAGTTTTACCAGTCCTCTTGACTGATGAGCCAGACTCAGATGAAAGGAACTCTGATGGTGCTGAGTCCAAGAATTAAGCTAGTATGTCCATGACAAGTGTCACAGTTTCTGCTGCCACTAGTACTGAAAGCATTTCGTAGGAAAGTATTGCCAATGTCTGTTGCTAGACAAGATGTAGTAGGAATGATACATTTGGGTGCTGAAGAAAATGGTGTTAGTGAAGATTCTCCTCCTCCCCTACCTGAAAGAACTCTTGGGTGGTTTGTAGTAGCCAGGGAACACATTATGCTTCTAAGAGCTGAATCGAATGAACCTCAAAGTCGGTAAAAGTCTGAACAAAAAGGCTTGATAACCTCCTGAAATTGAAAAAGTAATAATCAAGCAGGAGTTATTCATACAGAGACCTGTATGGAAAGTCCATCTGCTTTGATGGATGATAAAAATCAATATCAGGAAGTCCAACAGAAGTCACAGATACTGGTTTTGGTAATCACTGTTGGAAACCTAATGACCAAGAGTCCACCGTAAGAATAAACATGATATAGGGAAAGGACACTAAATTATACTGGAAAATTCAAGTACCACTGAAAGCCAGATTTTTACTGTTTCATCTTTAAAATATGGAACTAATAGTGGTGTAAATTTTTAATTTTTTGGGGGGGGTGGGATCATCTACCTGCTTTAGGAGAAAGTATTACATGTGGTTATTTTGTAACTCCAATTATTATTGCCTTAATGCCTCCTAGCCCTGTTACATACTGCTTGTAGACTTGTTAATATAGTAATACTTTTATGATAAATTGAGTTTAAGGACTACTCTTTTGCTGTTTTCTCATGTGTGCATTATTTTGTATGTGTACAGAGCAAATATATATACAATTTGATAAAGTTAGTCATAAAACTTTATTAACAAAAGATGAAAGAAATTTGTGCATGGTCTATCTTTATGTACCTCTTTGTAAGTTATTTGCCTTAAGTTTTAGAAAGTAATTTCTGAATTTTAAAACTGCTGGGTTTATGCAGCCAGTATTGCAGATTACCAGATATCAGAGATTGTAATAACAATATATTTTGTACAAGGTAAGCAAAATGTTATTTTTATGTTGCATACTGTCTAATTGTTCATTCTAATTGCTTTTGTTTACATGTAGTCATGGAGACTCAGTAAGTACTTTGGAACAATATTAATTCTTTCAGCTTGTGTGTGTTACTTTAACTACCGTTAGAAGACTACCAAACTATATGTATGTTTCAGAATATCTGACCTGCCATTGAAAATATGGCAACAATTTTGCATGGCCAAAAGAAGGAAAGCAAGCAAGCAAGCAGGCAGGCAAATAATTAATCTAATGACACATCTAAAGGAACTGGAAAAGCAACAATCAAAAGCCTCAAACGTACTAGAAGAAAAGAAATAATAAAGATTAGAGTAGAAATAAATTAAATTGAGAATAAAAGAACAATACAAAAATTAGTAAAGTAAGAACCCACATTTTGGATAGGATAGATAAAATCAACAAACCATGAGTTAGACTAACAAAGAAAATCAAGAGAAAAGAGCTAGATAAATAAAATCATTACTGAAACAAATAATATTACAACAGGTATCACAGACGTACAAAGGGTCATGAGAGAATACTAGGAGCAACTAACTATACACCAAAAAAAGAGAAAATCTAGATGAGATGGACAAATGTCTGGACACATACAATATACCTAGAATGAACTAGGAAGAAATAAAAAACCTGAATAAGCCAATAACATGCAATAAGATTGAATCAGTAATAAATAGTCTCCCAAGATGGAGAAGCCCAGGTCCCCATGGCTTCACTTCTAAATTCTACAAAGCTTTTTTGAAGAAGAATTAACTCCAGCTCTGCTCAAACTACTTCTAAAAATCCAAATGCGAAGAACTCTCTGATACTCATGCTTTGAAGTCTCCATTGCATTAATACCAAAAGCAGACAAAGACATAACTAAAAAAGAAAACTACAGACCAATGTCTCTGATGAATACAGATGTAAATATCCTCAGCAAAATACTGGAAAATCAAATCCAACAACATATTAAGATTAGACACCACAACCAATTAGGTTTTATTCCAGGAACGCAAGGGTAGTTTGACATACACAAAACAATAAATATAACACATAACATTAATAGACTAAAATATAAAAACCACATGATCATATTAATTGATGTAGAAAAAGCAATGGACAAAATATATCCCTTCATGATTAAGACTCTCAACAAAATAGGTATAGAAGGGACATCTCTTGGGACCAGCAGTTGGCATAATGGCTATGTTGTTGGACTCCCATGTAGTCAACCACAGTTTGAGTCCCAGGCCTGGTGGCTTAAATTCATACCGGGTGTGTGTGCATGCGTGACCAAGATCCCGAGAGGAGAATGGAGGAGAAGGGATTGCAGTGTGGCCGTCCCCCCCGGGGGGTGATTTCTTGCTCTTTGTCTTTCTCTGTTGGAGCAGCGGGGGCCCCATAGAAAAAACCCCCCCAAAAAAAAAAAAAAAAAAAAAAAAAAGGTACATCTCTTAACATAATAAAAGGCATATATGACAAACCCATAGCTAACATCTTACTGAATGGGGAAAAGCTGAAAGTTTTACTGCTACAAAGAGAAACAAGACAAAGCTGCCCACTTTCTCCACTCCTTTTCAAACATAGTGCTGATAGTGCTGGAAGTCCTAGCCAAAGCAGCCAAACAAGAGGGTAAAATAAAAGCATTCGAATGGAAAAGGACTGAAAACTCACTATTTACAGATATTATGATTTTATATATATATAAAATCCAAAAGAATCCATAAAGACACCTCTTAGAAGTGATATATGAATTCAGCAAAGTCGCAGGATACAAAATTATTATATGAAAATTGATAGCATTTTCTTTTTTCTTTATTTTTTTTTCTTTTCTTTTTTGGGAGAGGTTTTTGCTATAGGGCACGTGCACTCTCCAGACAGAGAGAGAGACAGAGAGGCAAAAAGCAAGAAATCACCCCCCCAGGATGGATGGCCATGCCGCAATCCCTTCTCCTCCATTCTCCTCTCAGGATCTTGGGCACACACGCACACTATTAGGGGCTGGTGGGTGATGTGGTGGTTAAGATGCTGGACTTCTACATGGTTGACCATGGTTCAAGACTTGGACCTGGTGGCTTGCTTTCTCACATTCTCTCTATCTATCTGTGGTCAAATTAAAACATTAAAAACTAATAATAAATAAAATTAAATAAAAATAATTCTTTTTTTTTTTTTTGAAGAGGTTTTCACTATAGGGCGCATGTGCTCGCCAGACAGACAGAGAGAGAGACAGAAAGTGAGAAATCACCCCCCAGGGGAGATGGTCACCCCGCAATACCTTTTCCTCCATTCTCCTCTCAGGATCTTGGGCACGTACGCACAAGCGCCCAGCGTGAGTTCTAAGCCACCGGGTCCGGGATGCGAACCGCGGTCGACTACGTGGGAGTCCAGCGACATTGCCATTACGCTAACTGCTGGTTCCCTATAAAAATAATTCTTAAAAAAATTGTTCAATATCTTTTATCATAAGGGGAATGCAAATGAAAACAAGAATCACTTAACCCTGGTCAGAATGGCTATGATTTTTTTTAAAAAATACTAGGAGGGACCAGCAGTTGGTGTAATGGCTATGTCACTGGACTCCCATGTAGTCAACCACAGTTCGAGTCCCGGAACTGGTGGCTTACACTCATGCCGGGTGCAAAAACAATACAGAGGCTACTCAAAAACCTAGAACTACCATATGATCCAATAATCCTATTTCTTGGTATTTATCCAAAAGACAGGAAAGTAGTCAGAACGACACTTGCACATCTGTGTTATGTGCAGCATTATTCAAAATTGCTAAGATGTGGAATTAACCTAAATGCTAAGTAACTGATGACTAGATTTAAAAAATGTGATACACATACATTATGGGATACTACTCAGCCAAAAGAACAGTGAGACTATGTCATTTGATACAAAACTAATGAACATAGATGATTTAATGCTAAATTAAATAAGCCACACTATGAAATGTAAACATTGTATATCCCTGCTCAGTGTATACTGAAAGTACTCTAGCAAAAATTGAAATATCTGACAACATAATACTAGAGAGGACATGTTTAGATACCAGAGATTATATGGAAGTGAGGGGCAAATATAGAGGGATTCGTGGAAGGGGCACACCAAAAAGCTTTTAATAGACGCAAAACTGTAAGATTCTTGGTTAAAAATGACGTGTATGGTAATACCCTTGATTTGATTATTAAACACTGCATCATATCCAAAAAACCATATCACATGCCATAAAGATGCATAACACTTAAATGTAAAAAAGAAATTATAAAATAAAATAAAAATTGAAGAATAAAATGGTGTAATACAGTAAACTGTCCCAATAGAATTTAAAATGAGTATATTAGGATGATATGAGACTACTGTCTATTTAGAATTATACCAAAATAAAGGACATATGAATTTAAGTAAAATTTTAAAATGTTGAAACCATTGTGTCAGCACAGTGAAATATTTTACTATGATAGAAATATAATGACCCTTGTGTTACCAGCTTTCTTGAAGCATAAAGCTTAAGAGAAAGCCTCACAGCTCCGATATAGGGCATCTTCCACATTTACTTCACAGATAGCCAAGGAGGACAATGGAAAGTAAGTACCTTCCAGAGAGTACATCTAGGGATGGTAAAGAACAATAAGGGACATTAAGGCAAGGAACCTTCTCTCAGACAAGCAGGATTCCTCACACTAGCAAGGACTGCACAGTGGATTTTAAAAATGCTTACAGGCCAATGCCTGCTGCATATCTGCCATTACTCTCTTTCTGAATAGGAATGTTTACTGTTTATCTTGTCCTTTCTACCACTGTCTGTTGGGTATGGAATGAGAAGATTTTTATTTTAGTTCACAGATGTCAGGATCAAGAAAGTCAAATTGGAACATTATACAGAGACTACATCTTATCATCAGATATCTGGACTTCAGCTAGATGTAGTGAGTGAATAAAACTTTTGAGTTACTCTCCTTTGCTAGCATCTATGACCTATGACACCGTTAGTGATAGATATGACATAACCTACATGTACTACAGTATTTACCTTAAGGTGCAAATTCAGTTTTGGAAGAGACCAATTAATATATGTAAATGTAAACTTTAGTCTTTACTGTTAATATTTATTATTATATTATTTGTAAAAGATGATTATAAGTATTCAATATTACATATATAGCTAGATGTGTGTGTGTGTGTGTGTGTGTGTGTAGCCAGAACTGAGTTTTCCTAAAGGTAGAGTAGTAATAAAAAAAATGTAATAATGATTTATTTCTGTTTAGAGGGTTTAATTTACCTTCTCCACATATTGTCCTCTTTTTGATATTAATAAAAGTGGGAGAGTTATTTTATTTCATAATCAATTTTATAAAAAGATTTATAGTTTATTTCTTAATCTATAGAGATCAGTATTTATTGTTCAATTGTGCTTTTATTGCAACTTAAATCATAAAAATGATTCTTAAATTTGTGTAAGTGTACAGTGGTATCAACTTGCTTTTCAGTATAAAATAATGTTTTAGTTGATATGCCTGAAGAAATTAAGTACATAAAATGATGCTTGGTAAAATCCAATAAACTCACTTCCTCTCTTTCTTAAATTATTGTCTTTTTTAAAAAAAGAATTATTTATTTTTTTCATTCATTTTATTTTTTAATTTGACCAGAAGGACACAAAGAGAGAGAGAGAGTCAGAGAGGGAGAGTGAAGAGAGGGAAAGTGAGAAAGCAAGCCACCAGGTCCAAGACTCAAACCGTGGTCGGCCATGTGGAGTCCAGCGCCCTTATCCACCATGCCACCTGCCCACCCTCAAATTACTGTCTTTTATGTCATATTTATTTACTGTAATTTAATAAGCCAAAGATGGCTCCTACATAGTGGTCCCTAGACTGTTTATTTCTTCACAGCAGGTTGAGGCCTGGTAGCTCAAAAGTCTCCAGTTCCAAACAAATTTTTATGCGTGCAAGTGATTTACACATAGTTTAAGTAAGTAGTTAGAGTCTGCCAGCTTTGCATACCCCATGAAATTTGCTCAGTGTTTGCTTGCTCCAGACTACAGATCAGCTCCAGGCTATAAATACTCTAAGCCACTGGTGACCATTCAAGCTCTCTGACTCAGAGGCTCACTGTGGAGATCCTGAGAGACATCATCTGGAACAGGTAAACCTCCTCTCTTTTCCCCCCTCAACTCTAAGGGTCTCATCTTTCTCCTCCTCTTCTGAATGATGGTTAATGGTGATGTCCATGTTTTATGGGACTTCTGCATGCAAATTTGTTACCTCAAGTTTATGTACACTACTGCCACCTTGTGGTCATATTTTTTCTTTAACCAGCCCAGAAAGTCCTAGAACCCTTTTACACTTAAATTTACAGCATTTATCCCATGAGACTAGATATGCATATCGATAGTCCTTTATCAGTTTGTCTTCTTCTATTTTATTCATGACTGAACTACAGATACTGATTTAGAGAGATACAGATGATTATTTAGGAATATAGACAGAAATTTTAGTCAGTCACTCCAGATCATACATAATTAACCTGCCATTCTTTTCTCATCTGCAAAGTACAGTTACATGAGGATTAGGATTATATAACTGAGTAAATAATTCTTCCAATTTTGTGTGTAAAACGTATCACAAACTGTTAAGCCTAGCCACTGCGGAATAAGTACATGTGTCAGAAGTGTTTTCCTTGTCTCAAGCTATGGCCTGTCCCTAACGAAATGTACAGTGTCTTTGAAATATTTGTCTTCCAAGGTGTGATTTTTTTGTGTGTGTGAAAACTTGCTTTCTTTCATTTTTTTTAACTGAAGTTTTATGTACCACGACATTCTTTCCTTATTGCTATTGTGTATGTTTTTGCTTTCACATTAGAGAAAAATTTATTTATTTATTTATTTATTTATTTATTTTGCCATGGAGTGCGTGCACTCTCTAGAGAGAGATACAGAGGTTTATTTATTTATCACCCACCAGGGGGGATGGCCACACTGCAATCTTTTCTCCTTCATTCTCCTTCTGGGATTCTGGGCATGTACACCCAGAATGATTATCAAGCCAGCCACCACGTCAGGGACTTGAACTGCAGTGGGCCATGTGGGAATTGGAGCCTTAACCACCATGCCATGTGCTGGCACCTAGAGTAAATTTCATCTAATATTAACAATTATCTGTAGCAAACTATAATGCAGTACCTATTTTTAAAAAATTATTACTAGTGGTTAATAGTCCCTGAAATGGCTATTAGGCTTTCTTTATTTAAAAAAAAATAAATAAAAGACTGATTTGTTAAAGTTTGCCTCAAACTATTTAGGAATGCCTACCTCGGCTATAGAACTTTCTTCCTTGCTTAGAGTACTGCTAAGGGTGCTGACTCTGGAGACAGTAAAACCACTGTTTATTAGTTTCCTAGCTTTGTGATCTTTGGCAAAGTCATGTCACCTTCCTGTGCCTGCCATTCTTCATCTCTAAGATAAGGATAACAATAACATGTCTTATAGGGTTGTTATAAGAACTGAATAATATACATGAAACATGTACAAGACTGCCTGGGATATTAGCATACTCACACCTGTTAGCTATCCCAGCAGTTGGATCACATCTAGCCAGGTATGTACCGCAGGGGGCGCCAGAATAGAAACCCTATGGCCTTTTGCATGCTTCTATTCTCGTTGGCTGTAATAGAAATAGCTGTTTGCAAATAAAACAAACAAGGAGCCTTGGAAGTTAAAAGATCTAGAGGGACATCTGTTGAAAGGACCTTCATTACTACGTATTTCCAGGGAAACAAGACCATAAGGAAAGACAGAAGGCCCTTATAAGTCTGTTTGGTTAAAGCAAATAAATAATATGGCTCAGAACAGAAAAGGAGATTTTCAAACAGAAACTTATGAACATTGCACTGTATTTGGTTCACATCAAATGTTAATATATTTTAATTTCCAAGTTTTATTGCATTTTTAAGTCAGAGTAGAGCATTTATTTAGCCAAGTTCATTTTTCTCTTTACTCTAAAAAACATCTGGATCTAGAAGTAAAACATGTTAATTTAAACATTATTAATATTGAATCAATAAATAAATTACTGTGCCAGTCCATGGCATGGTGGTTAAGGCAGCTGAATCTCACATGGCTAATGGGCATGGCTTGAGTCCCAGACATGGTGGCTTGGAAAACATACTGGCTGCATGTGTGTGCATGCTGAGAGTCCTAAAAGGAGGGAGAAATGGAGAAGGAATTGTTACGTGACCATTCCCCAGAGGGGATGCTTCCTCAATTTCACTTTCTCTCTGTCTGTCCCTCTCAAGTGAGTGCCCATATCCCCTGACAAAATTTAATAATAAAAATGAAAGATCAACTTTACATAGCTATTTAGATTCATTAATATTATGTTTTATAACATTATTAAAGCATGTCCATATTTCAGGTCTTTTTTTCTCCTCATTTGGGTATCATTTTTGACACATTATAATAAAAGTCAAAGGAAAATAACTGAAATCCCAATTTTAGATATTCATGTTATATCAAATTTTCTCCAATAGTTTTGAAATCTTGTATTTGCCTATTTTCTGTTTGTACATCTCTGTTCTGTAATAAATCAATTCATACAGAAATGCTCATTTCTCTATGTGTTTTATCATTTGAATTAGGCATCCTACCCCTAATTTAACCTCAGAGAGAGGTAAATTCTTACCAGGTTTTGGGGACACCACACCACCCTTGAAAGGTCCAGAAGTGATAAGATTTAGAAAGGGATTTCTTTTCCCAAATGAGATAGGAACATTGGATTAAAAATAATTTAATAAATACAAAAATTGGCCAACATTACTTATTCAGTAAGATGGAGACACTGATGACAGATGATTAATCTATTTTCTAATAATCAGTATCTTACATAAAATGAATATTTTCTACAATAGGAAAGGTTATTAGTTTGAAAATCTAAGAAGCTTATATTCTTAACTTCTCAATGCTCAGCTCAAATTTGTCTAAATTAATACTATTGCCTTGGGTTATTTTTATCCTCAATCATTTTCTTTGAACCAGTCCAAATATGTTTTTTTATATACTATATTCTAAAATGCTATACGTAAGATTCAATTTAAGAGACTTACAAATATAGAATTAATAGGCAATGATTACTAAAATAAGTTGTGTCTTTTCAAAAGGAACATAAAAAATGGAAGACAAAATGGTCTTTGATGTCAACCTCAATTGAAATTTCAGCTCTGCCACTCTCTGGGCTGTGTGATCGGGGCATAGCACTTAATCGCTAAACCCCCTTTATTCTTATCTTTAAAATAAGGGTATAAACCATCACCATGTTTCAAGTTATTGTCAGGATTAAATGATATAAAAGAACCCAGCATAATCTCTGGCTGTGAAGACATAAATAGTAGCAGTGGTGTTTTTTATTATGCAAAGCAAAATATATTACATACAACCATGTTATCTGATTTCATAGCTCTCAATTATTGACCGGTGTAGCAGTTGTGACCAATAATACTAACATTAAAACTTGTTTATGCAAAAATCCTGTGGCATTGTCATTCTATTTGGTTTATTTCTTCAGAAATCTTTATGTATAATTTATAAGGCCATGTTGTTCTCTCACCTTACGGTCCTACCATATTCAAAAAAACCTTAAAGCACCCACAAATCTAACTTGAACACCTCAAAGTGAAATATGGGAGTTAAGTGATGTTTCTTTGGGGTGAGGAGAGTTATATTACTGTTACAAGCAAAATTTCATATTCACTGTTCTTTAAAAGCTTGGCTCCAAAATTCTACTTCCTTTGGAAGCTGTTCCAATGGTTTTTTTCACTCTTTGAGTCAGCGGTTCACTGTCCTCTTCTCTTCCACAAATTCATTTATCCATTCTTTCACCTCTGTCTTTACTCAGCATTGTTATTAAAAAAAAACAAGGGATCTCTTTAAGGTAGCTTCTGAAGGAAGAATGCAGATAACTTTCCTTGTTAGTGTGTCTCCTTAACTCCACTGTAAGGTCCTTCAACCAAAAGAACCTCTAAGACAAGGCATGGCTAATCATCATAATGTTGTCAAAATGCTAGCACATTAATGTTTATGAAAATAAATGTTTTTGCTTTTTTGAAGTAGCACAACTAATTTTTTTTTATATTATAAGCATCTACTATATTCATATTTTTTTTCTTTTCTTCTTTCTTTAGGCTATATTCTGGGACCATTAGTACCTTCACAATGAAAAGAAACGATGAAAAGAGGATACAATTGAAATCTTTTAATTTTTGTCTTTATTAATAATCCTTAGAAAAACATTTGGTAAGAGATCTATTTGTCAAAAGACCTCAGAAAAAATAAGACTTCTAAATTATCTTTTGGATACGATTAACCTAACCTATAGCTTGCATCACTTCTGCCTGTGTTTCTCCATCTAAGGATCCTTTTGAAAGTTGCAGCCCCACTGAAAAACTGGCTGGAAGTCATCACTGTGCCTCTCCCTAAGCATCAACATTAGCACGTTCTACAGTTCCTCAAGCCCACTTCTACACAATGTAGATTAAAAACCAGTTTAGTCTTTAACCTCTTCAACAGGATACAGGTAGAGCTGCATCTAATCAAAGTGAACAAAAATACTGCTTTTTATTTATATCTGGTATTTGTAGTATTCAAGGTGTTTTTGTATTAATTCTCATATTTTATTATTAATATAATCATGACATTTGTTGATCAAAAAACTGAGTTACAAAGATAAAAAGGTCAACATGGCAAGTAAATGGCAGAGCAGGGACCAGAACACCAGCATTCTGCCTGCTACACCATTGCCCATTTTACCACACTTCACTGAAATACGAGGGCACTTTCACTCTCTCTTAAGAAATGCATCAGTTAGAGTCAAAATAAAGTCTTAATCTCTATAAAGTGAGAAACATAAAAAGTATCAACCATTATATGCTTAAAGAGTAACATGTATATGGCACCCACAAACTGGGTTTATTTTAGTACTACTTGTTGGTTGTTAAGAAGAACACGATTTGCTTTGCCTGGTTGGGATGGTATTGTTAGAGCCTCTAGGAATAGACATTACTCAAACTAACTCTTCTTAAATTCCCACTATCTAATACATTGTGCAACACTATGAGATACTTCAAATACAAACTAAAGGGCAACTCAAACTATCAAAGAGATGTCAAAGAGATCCCACTGCACTATTTTTCTCTTCAGGAAAAATGAAATTAAATGATTTAAGAACAATGAGCGGAACTATTGGGTTGTTGGAAAAGTCATGATGCATTTTTTCCAAAGAAAATAACATCATTACTTTTCTGACATCCCAATATAAATGGGCAAATGTGTTTTTATCTTTTTCTTAATAGCAATAATGAGAGCAAACAAACAGAATTTACCATATGAGAGTCACTACTTTTAAGTACTTTACACATATTTACTCTTAATCCCCACAACGGCTTTATAAAGTAGTATTACTCTCATATACACAAACATAATTCACATTTTACAGATGAAGACACCGAGGCATTAAGAGAGTTAAATAATTTGCACAAAGCTAAAAGCCAGTAAGGGACAAAGCAGAGATTAAAACCCAAGGCTGTCTGGTTTCAAAGTCAGGGCTTTAACCACTGCGCTATTATAAAATACCCTTAAATTATTCTATATTTTCTGCATATATCAAATGTGAAAACTTCCAGGAGTATAACACATTTCTAAATCAATGAAAAGGGAAATGACAAGTTATGAAATTGGAGAACTGTTAAAAACACCTCCAAGTAATAACACCTCTTCTAGTTCTCAGTTTTTCTTCTCAGCTGGGAATTCAGGTGAAAAACATAACAATGTATATATGAAGTTCAGAAACATCATTATAAATGGGAATTAAATATCTGAAATTTCACTAACGTTGTAGAAGAGAGGGCATTTAATCAAATCTCCCTACTAGCATATCAATTTTATCTGTTAGAGCACTGAAATATTTTTGTGCTCCAGTGAATATATAGATGATTTATCGCTTGGCAGAATGTTTCTGGCCTACTGTTACAAAGTAATGCTTTGCTGGAAAGCTGCTGCACTTGTGTTATGTCAATAAAAAAGTCACTGTAGTTCACAGGGAAGAGGGTCTTTCACGAAACAGAATGATGGGAATGAGTATGTCAGGAGCACAGCGAACCTGAACGTAGATGGTCAGCTACGAAAAGAGATACATGTTGAAAAGTTAGCGTTTACCTTATGATAAGTCATACAAATTTATTATAGCTGCAGTGAAATGTCATAGTGATGTGATCACACTATTAGATGCCCAGTAATTCTCTATCTAGAGACATACCGGTTTTAGTGTGAATCAGGCTGTACTGACTACCTTTCCATTTATTAATATTATATATCTTTCAATGAGAAATATGAATAAAAAAAGTTCAGAATTTCAATAATCTGATATAAATACTGCTAAATTGTTTAGTATAAACATCCCCTTAAGTCTCAAGAAGTGGTCCATTTTAATTAAGACTGTTATTTTTTTTTTCTTTAATCAGAATCAAAGATAAACTTTAAAGGAATACAGCATGTCATAATATTTATCTATTCTGTTTTTAAATAATTATTAATGCAATTTTACTTACTATTTAAGAAAAAATTGCCATAGGGTATGTGTGCTCACTAGAGAAAGACAGAGAGAGAGAGAGAGAGAGAGAGAGAAGGAAAGAGAGAAAGCCAGCCAGCAGGTTCAGAACTCAAACCACAGTCGTCCATGTGGGAGTCTGATGCCTTAACCACCACACCACCTGCTTGCCTCTCCATAATATTTAAAAATAAAGTTATTTGAAAATCCATTTCTTTGTAAATTCCAAGGGGAAAGACCTCTTCTTTTTAGTTTTTTTTTTTTTTTTTTGACAAGATCTTACTGTGTCATGACTCCTCCCTCCCTCAGCCTCCCAGCTGGGACTATTTGCATGTACCAGCATGTCTGGCTCGTTCTTAGACAGGGTCTTGCTCTGTTACCCAGGCCTGAGCTTGCAACCCTCCTGTTTTAGACTCCCCGAATTGCTGGGATTACAGGTCTATGCCATAACACCAGGCCTTTAGGGAGCACAACATCTTATAACAGCATGCTCCACTGGGGCTGTGTTCCTCTTTTTTTAAAATCTAGTTCTAGGAACCCTAAAAAAATACCACTGGGGCTGTGTTCCTCTTTTTTTAAAATCTAGTTCTAAAAACCCTAAAAAAGTTATTATTAAAAAAAATCAGTAGGCTGGCCCTGTAGCCCAATGATTGGGGGAGCAGGATGTTTGCTCTCCTTAACATAGAGAAAAAAGTAACCACCCCCAACACCCCCAAATCTAGCTACTCTGGCTGAGATTCCAGGCATGCTCTCGCTCTAGTGTGTTCCTCTTTTTTTAAAATCTAGTTCTAAAAACCCTAAAAAAGTTATTATTAAAAAAAATCAGTAGGCTGGCCCTGTAGCCCAATGATTGGGGGAGCAGGATGTTTGCTCTCCTTAACATAGAGAAAAAAGTAACCACCCCCAACACCCCCAAATCTAGCTACTCTGGCTGAGATTCCAGGCATGCTCTCGCTCTAGCTGACTTTCCAGCTGAATATTGTCATAAAATTGACCTTGGCCAAAACAACATGGAAAAAAGAAATTTCCCAGAGAAAACCCATAAAATTCAAAGAATTGTGAGAAAGAATAAATCATTTTTGTTTTAAACCACTAAGTTTTGAGATGGTTAGAGAACAATAGATAATTGATATACTATGGGTGGTGAGACACAATCAGATTTCAGGATCCTGTAAGGGCACTGGAGTCATACATATCCTGATCTCATACCCCACACCAAACCTACAGGGAGAAAGATGACAAGGGAATCCATTGGCATAGTACCTACAGGATGGTCCCTGAGACAGGGTAGGCAGGGTAGGCAGGACTGAATGGAGGAGCTGGAGGGGCTCACATAGTGTATCAGCACACCGATTAAAAGGAATACATTAAAGTCAAACTGTACTTGAATTGTTCATTTAAAGTTATCATAGTCCCTGAACTGCATGTATTTTGAGTTATTGATCAAAATGTGATTGAACATTGAACTCTCCTTTACAGCCTGTAGCAAAATCCTTTGAATATCTTTTCAGTGTTGGCGAATTCTTTTACCTTTTTAAAGTGGGTGTGAATATTGGAAATAGTTAAAAGTTCTCAAGACAAATCTTGTGACAAAGGTCAGTCTGGATGAGCACTGTCTGTGCGACAACTTTCTGTGATGATGGACATGCTCGTACTTACGCCGTTCAATGCGTACTAAATGCATACTGAACAACTACGGCTACTGAACATTGAATATGAGGCTAATGCAACAAAGAAAGAACATTTAAAAACATTTTTATTAACAAAATTGAATAGCCATATGTGACTAATGGTGCCCATACTGGACAGTTCAGATCTAAATATGTTTTTACAGAAAAAAATATGTGGCATAGCTACATAGCAGTGAGACTGGTTTCTTTAATGTATTTTGCCAATTATCTCTGAAGGTAGATCTAAATAATAAGTTTGATCAATATTTTAAATACCAAAGTATAGAATTATATCATTGCAGAAATATAGCTTTCCAATGCAACCAAGTCAGCACTCAGTAAACCAGGGTAAAGGGAGTTTAAAAAATCACAAATGGCTCAAACACACAGTAAAATTAAAAACATAACAGCAATAAACACTGGTCAAAAACACAGTATAAAATGAATTGAAAATATTATACAACTGTTTAGGTTGGTCACAGAAAAATATTTAAACTGTATAGGTCAGTGGTTTTCAAACCTTGGATGTACTTTAGAATCTTCTAAGCATTTATTTTAAAATGATAGATTCTGGGACCAGCAGGTGGCATAGAGGTTAAGGCACTGAATTCCCACATGTTGGACTGCAGCTTGAGTCCCAGACCTGGTGACTTGAAAATCATGCCAGGCACGTGTGTGTGTGTGTGTGTGTGTGTGTGTGTGTGTGTACCAAAAATCCCAGGAGGAGAATAGAGGAAAAGGGATTGGACTATGGTATGGCCAACCCTCATGGAGGGTGAATTCTCACTTTGACTCTCTCCACTCTGGTAAGTACATGCTCCCTATGGCAAAAACTTTTTAAAAAATTATAGATTCCTGTGTCAGAATTTCTGAAGATGATGCTACGAATCTGTATTTTGGGGGCTGGCAGTTGGTGTGGGCGACGAAGGGCGCTGGACTCCCATATGGTCGACCGCAATTCACATCCTGGTGGCTTGCTATCTCACTTTCCTTTCTCTCTTGCTCTCTTGCTCTATTCGTCTCTGGTCTAAATGAATGAATGAATGAATAAATAAATAAATAAAGCTAAATCAATTTTTTTAAAAAATAATCTATATATTTTTTTGTCAGTGAGAATTTTTTACAGCTATCTTTCTACTTCATTACAAGTTTCCTCTTAGTTTCATCATGGCTTAGAACATCGAACCTGTGTTTAAGTGCATCGCAATAAATTATATAATATTATTTTAATTAATTTTTAAATCATAAAACCCAAGCAAACAAACATTACCCAAAAAACACAAAACAGAAGATGCTACAAATTTGCAGTCTATTTATAGGCTGGCCCCAGTTCAAATTCCAGCCTTGGTAGTTTGAAAAAAATGTCAAGAATATGTGTAGTGTCCAAAAATCCTGATGGGAGAGAAATGGAGGGGAATGGATTGTGGCATGACCACACTTCACTGAGGGGGTGTTTTTTCTCTATTATGGTGTGATATCAAGATCATGGTGTGATGAAACCCTGTTTCTGTTCCTTTCTCTCCCTCTCTCTGGTGAGAGAGCATGTGCCCTTCAGCAATTAAAAACAAAATGTTGCAAGGACTAGCAGTTAGTGCAATGGCTATGTTGCTGGACCCAGCTGTTTTAGCTACCATGCCACTGGATAAAGTTAATAATATTTTGGGACCAGCAGTTGGAGTAATGGTTATGTCGCTGGATTCCCATGTAGTCGACCGCAGTTCGAGTCCCAGACCCGGTGGCTTAAACTCACGCTGGGCACGTGTGCGTGCGTGCCCAAGATCCCGAGAGGAGAATAGAGGAGAAGGGATTGTGGCGTGGCCATCCCCCCTGGGGGGGGGGTGATATCTCGCTTTCTGTCTCTCTGTCTCTGTCTTTCTGGCGAGCGCATAAGCCCTATAGCAAAAACTTCTCTGAAAAAAAAAAAAAAGTTGCAATCCACTTGAAAACTCTTAACTTTTGGTAAGTTTTATAGACCTCTGAGAATCAGGTACTACTTTCTGGACAAAATATACAGATATAAACTGAAACTGAACACCAGTCTAGTCCAGGGTGAGACTGCTTTCATTCAAATTCTGCTTATTTACATAGTCTTTTAAGATCTGACTCATCTTCATGGCTTCCCCTTGACCAAACACACAGTCAGATTGTGATTCGATGAAAGTTACAACTTTTGGTTTGCTCAATTTCTAATACTTATATGGGAATCCTTAAATGTTAATGGTGAAAAAAGAGTATTCTCAGATTCTAGTAGGTCTAAACTGGTGCTGATTCTCAGCAATTTTCTGATGACATGATATTTTTCAAGATCACAGAAAAATGTATAACATGAAAAAAAATGCATAAATTTCCAAAAAAGTTTTTCACCAAAGTAAACTTGGATTTTTACTATTTTTTCATGAGCTCTTTTGAAGCCCCTCATATGTAACTTTCTTTTCCTCCTCCTACTTTCTATACTCTTCTTCCTTCTCTATTCTCCTTTCTTATCTTCTTCATCTCAGTCATTTATCCCAGTTAATCTAAAATAAATGCTCAGGAAAACTTAGCGGTAAATGTCTTTTGAAAAAAATGACAAAATCTCTTCACATATATATTCCAAAACATTTAATTAAACATTACAATGGATGCTCAACCTGGTGGCACTGTCAGTAGCAAACTGAGCTGTAATTCGTGAAGCCACACACAGGTTTTGATCCCCTGGTCTGCTTGGAAACATGCCATGCACATTTATGGGTACCTCAGATCCTAAGAAGCTGAAGGACTAAGAAAGGGGATCATGGCAGGATGAGGCCTTGTCTAGAGTGCGCCCTCTTTTTTCTTTCTCATGCATTCTCTATCATGAGTAAAATAAATAAACTTTACCGTAAAAATTACAATGGAATAGAGTGAAGAAACAGACTCATGCAAATACAGTCAACTGATTTTTGACAAAAGGTAATTCAAGGGAAAGAAGATCATTTTTTCATAATGTGGCTAAAATATTAGAATATCCATATGCAAAAGTAATGAACCAAAAAACAAATCTCACCTCTTATACAAAAATCAACCCTGAAATAGTTCATAGATCTAAGGGTAAAAAATTAAAAATGCAAAACTTCTAAAAGAGAGTATTGGAGAAAATCTATGTGACTGAGTGGTGAAAAAATTTTAGACACAATGACAAAAGCATGATGCACAAAAGAAAAAATTATGTTGGACTTTGTCCAAATTAAAATTTTGGGGGACTAGCAGTTAATTCAACACTCTATGAGGTTCCATGTGAGAAAGTTCCAAGTCTACATCCAGAGACCTCCCTGAGCATGCTGGAACATGCACACTCATGATCTAGGATTGACTGAAGCCAGGGGTGGATGACAGTGTGAGGACCTAGTTAGACATAACTGTCTTGTCCCATCTCTGTCTGTCTCTCCCCTCTATGAACCATGGAATAAAGAAGAAGAAGAAAAAAAGAACAACCCTTTAGCACTGAGGAAGATACTATTAAGAGAATAAAAAGACAAGGCACAGAAAATATTGTAAATCATGGATCTAACAAAGAACTTGTTCGAGAATATATAAGAAACTCTTTCTCCCTTCCTTTTGTTTAAACTGCTATTATTGAGCTACAATTCAAATATCCTACCCATTTAAAGTATACAAATCAATGGTTTTTAGTATATTCACAGAGGTGTGCAATCATCACTACAGTCTAAACTTAGAACATTTATCATTTCAAAAAGGAAGCCTGTACCATCGGTAGACACTTCTCATTCCATCTACCTAGCCAACCACACTTCCTAGCCCTAAAAAACCAATAACCCAAATCCTGTTCCTATAGAGACACCAGTTCTGGAAACTGCATATAACTGGAATCGTACAATTCATGGTCTTCTATGACTACCTTCTCTCACATCTCAGATTGTTTTCAAGGTTCATCCATGTGGGAATATATATCTGACCTTCATTCCTTTTTGTGGCTGGATAATATTCAATTATGTGGATATATTACATTTTGTTTATTAATATTTGGATTGTTTCCACTTTGATTTTCTGAAACTTTTTTAAATTGATAGGTAAGAATGGTATATCTTTACAGTGAATAACACAACGTTTTGAAGTATGTATACACTGTGAATTAGGTAAATCAAGCTAATTAACACATGTATAATATACCTATCATTTGGGACCAGCAGTTAGCATAATGGCTATGTCGCTGGACTCCCATGTAGTCGACCGCAGTTCAAGTCCTAGACCCAGTGGCTTAAACTCACGCTGGGCGTGTGTGCGTGCATGCGGTGTGTGTGCGTGCATGCCCAAGATCCCAAGAGGAGAATGGAAGAGAAGGGACTGCAGTGTGGCCATCCCCCATGGGGGGTGATTTCTCGCTTTCTGTCTCCCTGTCTGTCTGTCTGGCGAGTGCACGTGCCCAATAGCAAAAAACCTCTCAAAAAAAATTAATATAGCTATCATTTATATGTGCTTACACACTTAAAATCTACTCTCTGGGCAATTTTTAAGTATACAGTACATTGTTACTACTAACAGTCACTACACTGTAAAATATCTCTCTTAAACTTATTCCTCCTGACTAAAAAAGGACATAAATGAAAAAAGTAGGTAAGTCCAGATAAAAATCTGTAGTTTAGTTACCAATAATGTACCAACATCACTTTCTTAAGTTTGACAAATACAACAGGATAATATATATGTTCACAATAAGGGGAATGCTGTGAGGGGTCTCTGGAAATCCTCTGAACTATCTTAGCAAATTTCTTTAAATCTAAAATTACTCTGAATTAAAAGTTTATTTAAATTAATATTATTACTTTTTTCCATGGTATCAAGTGGACAAGCTCTACATTTCAGTTTTCATTTTCTACTTTTAAGATAAGCTGAGTACTATGAAATAATTTTATTAGACTAAAACTCCAAGATGACTAAAGGAGACTTAAGTAGTTGTGGCAATCCGGACTATTTTAATTCAGCACCTAAAGTACGTGAGTTTTCTAGAGTACCTCAGTCAGTGCTAGATATTTCCTGGATTTCCCCTCACCATCATACCATCAAGTAGTTTATCCTCTAAAAATTGTGTTTTCTTCCTCCAGCGTTGGCACTATTGACATTTTGATGAAGGTACTACTTTGTTTTAGGTGGGGGGAAACTGCCTTACATCGTAGGGCATTCTGCAGCATCCCTGTCCTGTACTAGCCAGATGCCAGTAGCCTCGAGTTGTGAGGACCAAAATTGGATTCTGACATTACAAGCATCTCCCAGGGGCCAAAATTGCAGCCTACCTTCGTAAAACCATTTGTCTAAGGCCTGATTAGTATATAGAGGCCATAGATAGGCGCAAAGCACAGACAATTATTTTTGACAAAACCATGCTGATTGCACGTTGGTAATGAACCCTGAGGTACATTACTATTGTAGAGAATACCGTTTCCTCATGAGGCCCTCAAAGAGTATTTAGACAGCCAAAGAGGCCAACAGAGAACTAAGCATTCCTGATTCAGATTTTAAAATGAGAAAATAAAATGTTGACTCTAAAAATCCTAATTATGGATACTAAAGTTTAGTCATTTAAAAGTATAAATATATATATTTATAAAGTTTGCAAAATAGAGAATGAATATTTTTTCCTCCAAAAGTAACAAACAAGGTAAACATACATTTTTCCCAAATGTTAGTGCATATGAATATCTATGTATTTTTTTTAAGTCTTTTAAAAAGGATGAAAGTCATGGGATGATATTCTGGTTTCAACTAAGTATTAACTAGCTGAGTTATACTGTATAGGTGATTACTTTTTTTGTGTCTCAGTTTGTTCCAGGAAAACAAGAAGTTTGTACTAGATACCTTTAACTATCTTTAATTACCAATGACTCTGTAATATGATTCTATTAAAAATGGTGTCAAGAGTCAGCCAGTGGCGTGGTGGTTAAGGCGGCCCAATTCCACATGGTCAACTGTGTCGTTCAGTCCTGGACCTGATGGATTGGAAACCACCAAAAGTGCATGTGTGCACGCTCAAATCCCAAAAAGAGTAATAAATGGAGAAGGGGCCGTTCCCAGGGCGAGGGTGGGGAGGTGCTTTCTCATTTTCTCAGTCTCTCTCTACGGAGCACACAGACCTTCTAACAACAACAACAAAAAAAGTGCCTCAAAACCTCTCCCTCGCTCTTTGTCCCCACCACTGTCAGCAGTCTTTTGCTCCTTGACTACTTTTATTTTAATGCTGGCCATGACAACAAACATGTTGCTTGTTCTATAGCTGAATTTTCTGGATTAATGAGAAATCATTAGATGTTTTCCCATCTGGTCTTCAGTTTCAGTAGCCAAATGACCAAATAACATTTCTGGATAATGTTCCTAAGCTGAACCACTTGTCTGTGGTTTTAAAATTAAATAAACAAATACTCAGAATTTAATATCTAATGACATAGATTTTAAAGTACAGAAGCAATTAACAAGTGGAATAGCTTGACATAGGGCAAGGTGACCTTGATCCTGGAGACTTCATCCCAGGATGAAGCTAGTTAGGTAAATCAGAGAGTAAGCATTGAAAGGAAGTCTGTACAAGTGGGTTGAATTCTAATTCTAAAGTGCAAAGAGATATATTTTTTCTACATTAAAAAAGTTGAAATGTGAAGAGTGTATTAAATTATTTATATGATAATTTTCATATGCTTGAAAGTGATTATAACCTTCATGATAAAAAAAGACTAACTTGAAAAAATGTACAACTATTTTATGTCTGAATTGTATTGTGCCATAAAACATTAGATTATTTCAAAGTGGTCTGCTTATGTATATATAGTGACAGGATGTAAAGTTAATAAGCAAAATAATGACTCACTATATTGAACAATGGTATTTTCTTTCCATATATGTATTACTCATACCACATTAGAAACAGAAATGATCAAAACCCTACATATTATACTCATAAACTATCATTGTTCATATCTAATGGCACAGCAAGAAAAAAAATGACATTTGGAATTTATAATAGTGTCATGATTCACAGCCTTTCATTGCATGCCTTTGCCATGATGAAGCTGTTCCTGCTATTAAAACACAAGTTCCAAATATCTGACTTTTCCAAGAAGCCCACAGCTGAATACTGATTATAAAGTTTCTTACAGATTAGAACAAGGAGCCAGTCAGTGCTGGGCAGCTACTCAAGAGGCTGGCAAGGATTAAGTCATCTCCTCTCTTCAGTAAGGAACACTGGTAAAGAGACAAGGAAGGTAAGCTAAATGAGACTAGAAACCAGGGAAGGATACTATTTGTAAAAGGCTCCCTATAGAAAAGAATATGGTGTGGCAGATCTTACTGGATGAAACCCAGGAAAGTCAGGAATTGTGGGAAAATGGAGTGGAGCAAGTAATAACATATGTCAGTTAGCCAACATAGGGATCTTGGCTACAGCAGAAAGTAAGCATACGGATTAGTGAGGACAATGTGCCAAAAACACCTTCCGAGGATGATACTCATAGCCTAGTGGCTAAGGAGCTGGATCTCACATGGCCAGCTGCAATTCAAATCTTACACCCAGTGGCTGGAAAAACATGATGGGCACACATGCTCGCTTAAAGTCTGACAGGGTGGAGAGATGGAAGAGAGGGGACTGCAGTATGACCACGCCCCATCGGAGGGTGCGTCCTCTCTCTTCTTCTCTTTCCACTTCTCTGTCTGATGTGTGCCCTTGGCAATTGAAATATAAATGATAAATAAATAAATGCAAATACAAACTAATCTAATTTTTATCAGCAGATATCAAGGCTATTTCAATTGCTTCCTTTCCCCCTCAGTACTTAGGAAATATAAATTTTAAAGTTGCATGAGATCAATAGTAAAAGTAGTATAAAGGTTTTAATTATAATTTTTTTCTTATTTGGAGATTTTTTCTTCCTTCCCCCCCACTCCCAGTTTGCTACAGGGTGCATGTGCTCATGGGAGACAGACAGAGAGATAGACAGAGAAAGGGGGAAAGTGGGAAGTCACCCACAAGAAGATATAGCCACACTAAAATCCCTTCTCCTGCATTCTCTTGAGATTTCTGGGCATGCATGCACACATGCTCAGAGTATTTTTCAAGTCGCCAGGTTGGGAAACTGTAGTAGCTTTAACCTTTGTGCCACCTGCTGGTCCAGAGCATCATTTTTATGATGTATAAAATTTGATTTGCCATCAAGTTACTAATTCTGCCTTTGGAAAAGCAATCGGGTAGTTAAAAATTTGTCTTCCCTATCATTTAAAACAAAACTATTTTATATATTTTGAAATTCTATTATAGAAGGTTAACTTAAATTTGTAAGTTAAATGTTATTCCCAAGTATGTATTATAACTAAAATTCTCAAAAAAATATTTTTTCAGAAAATGTGATAATTCAGTAAGTTTCAGAAAAAATGACAAGTAGGCTGCATGTGACTGATCAGGGTATGCATCCCACTGCCACCAACATAATTAGACATAATTTAATTTTCATTGAGTCATAATAGTGAATCTCCTAGCCAAATATCCTGACATCTTATTATAGATCTTAGATTACTTCTGATCAGTCATTAAATTTTAAATTTTGCTATGACAGAAAACCAGGTGGCTGGTATGTAGCCTAATCTAATGTAAACAGACCTGAGTCTCCTGAAAAAAGATAAATCAATACGAAAGAACAGGTGAGATACAGGGCCATGAAAATAAAAGCTGTAGTACATAATCATCTTAAGACTAGAATCTATATGAAAGAGTCTTTGTCGCAAATCAAATTGCTATCACTGTAGAAGTAATGTAAAGTCTTCAACTCATATTTTATTAAATTTAACCCTGTGGGTCAAACTAACTTCTCACGATTATCGCTTTCTTTTTTCATTTAGTACATGTTAGATGAGCACTGAAATGATATACTTAGTACTAATACACAAATATTTAAAATACTATTTGGTGTCCAAAATGGATAATTTAAAAAAGGTTCCTATATATAAAACACATAGAGAACACGTTTGTTAGTTTTTGAATGTAGGGTATAAGGCAAATATTGGCTGAGGAATGTGGACAAATTCTGAGGAAAATTAACTCTCAGCAGGCTAATGTTCCTTTTTGCCTCAACTAAAATACAGAAGACCCTAGTAGTCTCTAAGCAATGTTTTAGGTGCTGAGCATTGAAATAAACATCTATTTTCTACCTTTCTAGGGATCAGGCTAGTAGAACAACATAAATTGATGATATTGTTCCTACCATACCTTTCCATGACTACACCTACTGAATATTTTAATGTTCCTATATCTTTAATCCAGTCCCTACTGACTGTTTCCATGAGCATTTAAACTTCAGATAGCAGGGCCAGCAGGTGGTGTGGTGGTTAAGGGCACTAGACTCCCACATGGCCAACTGCTGTTTGAGTCCCAGACCTGGTTGTTTGTCCTCTCTCTCTCTGTCTCTCTCTCTCTCTCTCTGTCTGTGTCCCTCTCTGGTCAAATTAAAATAAGTAAATAAAATGAAATAAAATAATTCTTTAAAAATAAACTTTATATAGCATCATGAACAGTACCTAGATGCATACATATTTATGTGTATATCTACATATGTAAAAACATGCATACATACAATCCATGTCCCTAAGGCACCACCATAGCCCCAAACTATAAACCTATGTTCTGTCTTTAAGAGAAAAAAAGACTTTGAAGAATTATCTATACTTACTCATTCTATTGTTTTACCTTTTAACCTCTCTAACCTAAGTTTACATCCCCACCACCTCATGAGAACTGTTAACACTCAAGGTTTCTTTGTCAGCTTGTTCATTTCTTTTGATGAGCCCTTATTTATCAACTCTAAGCATTCTTATAATCTCTTTTTTTGGCATGTAATACAATAATATTTTTCTTATTAACCTCTCCAGCTTAACCTCTCCGTTTTAACCTCACTTGCTGCAATTGTCATCTTATATTGAGGACATCTAAAACTATACTACCAGTTATAATCTGTCTCATACTACTCAATGCCGCATAACTATCTAACAATTAGATATTCTACTTAGATTCACCATACCTAATGCAGCATCCATTACTTTATCTCCAAAACCTTTTCATAGTCAACTTTCTCTACTTCACTGAAAGTTACTAACAGCCAAATTGTTCCCTGGTGAAAAATGTTGAGGTTTATCCTAGAATTTTCCACTCTCCTATGGAATTAGGGACCATACTCCCCATATTTCAATAAACCACCATGTGTCTATTTATAAAATCTCTCTGAAATCTGATCACTTTTCTTTTTGCCATTACATGCATATATATTGGTTCAGACCACCATCATGGCCATTGATATAGTCTCCCCAATTCCATTCTTATTCTCTTCTTAATCATTCTCTAGAACTTTATCATAATGATATTTACAAAGTTAAAACCTGTTCATTTTATTCTTCTTTCTTCAGTTAATTCCCATTAGAACAAAAGTAAACTTGCTAGCATATTTTATAATGTCCTTAATAATTTGCCACAGGGTTGTTCCCCAGACTGATCTCTTGACATACCTTCACTCATCCTAAACATTTCATCTGTTAGCTTTTATTACTCAAACATGGCTTGTCTCCATTGTTTCAATTTTGGGAAGTGTGTTTTTATTGGCCTAACATACTCCCTTCTCACCTTCAGATCCCTCTGCATGACTCATTCTTACTCATCTTTCTGGTCTCAGCTTAGATCTCACATCCTTTGGGACAAGTTCTCCAATGTTTTTGTGTAAGGTGCCTTTCTTATGAGCTTCATACCACTAAGAACTTTTCTATGTGTTGGACTCATTAAATTAAATAACTGCCTATCTCTTGGCATGTAACTGCCTTACTAAAACTAACATAACTGATGCATGTTTCCCATGGACCCAGGAGACTGCCTGGCACCTAAGGAGTGCTTAACAAATACATGTGGAATCAGGTATTATATCAATGAATAGAAGAGCTGTGTGGGAATGTCATGGGAACATCGAGTAGGGAATTAACTGTGCGTGGAGGGGGTACCAGCTCATGTCTTAAGAGCATACAGATGACATATTGAAATTAGGAAAATGCGAGGGAAGCTTAATGATCCATAAATAATGAAAGGTTGTTTATGAAGGGATGGACAGAGTGTAGGGA